>NC_051080.1:58838473-59138473 GCF_004664715.2 Peromyscus leucopus | reverse complement strand
CTTGCTTCATCGGCATTTCATGGAGGAAAAACATGGATGACTTTTGAGCTGGTCAAAGACATTTACGGGGTATATTTTTGAGATATGTGTGAGGCACCGAAGCCAAGGATCATTACAAAGCTCCTTCTCTGCCTGAGATACAGACCTACTGTGTCTTGTTAAATGGGACCATATTGTGCTATTAGTTCTACCAAAGAATGAAGGGCAGGAAAGGGGAAGTCATGATGATATGGATAAGTAGAATCCATGTACATGAGAAGAATCAGAATGCTTGCACCCCAATTACAATGGAACAGACACCCTCTGGTTCCAACCATGTTAAAGATGGAACAGTCAGCTCAGGGCTCACATACTGACCTTTTTCACCTTGCTTTCTTTTCACTAATTTGGGTTGGTGTGGCATATATATGAAGAAGAAGAAGGAGGAGGAGGAAGAGGAGGAGGAGGAGGAGGAGGAGGAGGAGGAGGAGGAGGAGGAAGAAGAAGAAGAAGAAGAAGAAGAAGAAGAAGAAGAAGAAGAAGAAGAAGAAGAAGAAGAAGAAGTTGTTTTTAGGGATCAGCTACTACAAACTAATTGGATCACTTCTATTTAAGACAAGTTGTTTATCTCTTAAGAGGAGCTAGGGCAGCAAACTGTGTTGGAAAGGTATCAATCATCACTAAGCTTTGGAGCTTTCCCAAAGCTAATGGCACTTTCACCACAAACAATCCCATGACATTTATGACAGTCTTACTATTGAGAACAACCTTATGGTGATCCATGTGAAAGCCAAAAGGCTCCTACCCGTGTCTTGATCATTAACTTGATTCTCATTTCTGCCTACTCTGGGGAAAACATTATCTCCAAAACAAACGATAAACACACAGGGGTGATGGCCTTCCTTCCCAAAGAGCTCAAAGTCTAATGGGGGACACAAGATAAGCAACCCCATAGCAGACTATAAATAATTGTACCTGAAAAGGCTTAAAGTAGGACTAGGAAGGCACAGATTATCTTAGCCTCACCTTAGAGGTCCTCTTACCCAGCTCCTGGGCCTCCATTTTAAGAGGTCCTTCCCTAGCTTCCATCAACAAAACCAAACTCAAAAGCTACATTCCTGCCCCCAATTATAGTTGCGTGAATACCGGCACCCTTTCCCTGTAATCAGTCTTCCAGCTACTACAACATGGAGATGCATGTGTTTTATTTATGTCTAAATTTCTTCCCAAAAGGATTAAAGTAGCAAGGTAAGCACTCATAGGTCCAGGGAAATGTTTGAAAGATATCTAAATACATATATGGATAGAAAGAGATAGAATGATTTAGTAAAAAGTTGAACATGTCAGAAAGCACTATATTTTTATTGCATTTATTTATGCATCTATTATGGGATGTGTATTATGTACATGGTAGGTAGAGAGATAGAGAGATAGGTAGGTAGGTAGACAGACAGGTGTATGGTATAAATGTTTGTTTGTGGCATAGCTATCTATGCGCACACAAACATACATGTGCTTGCTAAATGTGCCATTTTGCACATGTGAAGATCATAGGACAATTTGTGGGACTTGGTTCTCTCCTTCCACCATGGGGGTTCCATAGATCAAATTCAGGTCATCAAGCTTAGTGGCATTTGCCTTTATCCTCAGAGCCATCTAGCTAGTCCAGATGACACCAAATTTGAATGAACACCTACTGTCCTCCAGAGTGAAGTCTGAGATTTCGTTTTTTTTAAGTCTGAATTTTCTTGCCTTAAAACAAAAAAGCAACAGCAGTTTTTTGGGGGGAGGGTATCTCTGGCTATTTCTAAATGACAGAGAACATAGACAACAAATGTCCACGGTACTCAAGTAGCAGCTTTGAATTCCTCCATTTAGGAGAATGGATGCTTTAAAGCATAAGGAACATTCTGGAGTCTTTCCTCACCAAAACTTCACTACATACAAACACTGGATAGATGATAAAATTTATAGACCCAGTGGGAACCCATGCTAAAGGAGTTTCTGAAGTCTGAGTTCACACAGGAAATCCTTACTCTGCACTCTCCACTGAAGACTTGGAGAGCTGCTGGCTGCAGCCAGGCATGTTGGAATAGTCCTGTGAGTGTGGCTTCCTCCCCCTGCCACATACAACCAGCAAGGCTTGCAGCCATAAATCAGAGTCATTCTGCTTGAAAAGATGTTTAGCAGAACCCCAGTCACTTGTCTTTACCTTGCTTTCCCCCTTCTTTATCTTGAAGCCTTCTTCTATTTTTCCTCTGAGATATTTTCCCTGTTTATCTGTTTATATTTTTGAGTTGTTGGTTTTGAATTCTTGGCTTTTACATATTCTTGCATCTTAAATTCTCCTAATTTACTGTGTAATTAAAGCACGCATGCACATTTGTTCTCAATTAGTAGAGACAAATTATTCCCCAATGGAAGACTGCTCTATTCCGACTTGGAACCAGAAGAGGGGCAGATAGGCCTGGATTTTAAATGTTGCCTAGTGATTCTCATACTTTTTTGTTTAAGACATAGGTTAGCCAGGGGCCCGGTGAGATGGCTCACTTGGTCAAGGGGCTTGCTGCACATGCCTGACAACTCAGGTTCAGTCCCCAGAACCTATGTACACATGGAAAGGGGGGACTGACTCCTTATGACTTCCAGGGTGTCTCTTTGTCCCTCTCACCCTCTCCTTTTCTCCAGGTCTCATAATAAAACTCATTGGTTCAAAGAAAAAGATTCATGTTTTTTTAATGAAAGAGGGAGGTTAGTTTGTCCTTGAGAGAAAAATATTCCATGGTCTCTTTCTCATCTGCAGAACCAGATGATTCGACAAGTTCCCCCTTTCCTATTCTTTATTATCTTAAGAACAGTAGTAGCTGGTTCCAAGATCATCTTCAGAGGAAAGCGAAAGAATGTAGTGGAAAGACCAGTTGAAGCTGGCAAAAAATGGCATTTAGGTTGATTAATAACTCCATCACAAGCCTACACAATAAAGGCTTTTAAAATATCTAGAAACATGAGAAAATCACAGTGGCCCAAAGAGATAGCTGACATTATTTATAATATTTAAGTAATTCTATATCAGCTCTGTGTGTGTGTGTGTCTGTGTGTACGTGTGTGTGTGTGTGTGTGTGTGTGTGTGTGTGTGTGTGTGTGTGTGTAAAATCAAGACAAAAATATACAAACATTTCATTTAGGTTTGATTATGAGTTATTTGTGGAAAGCACAAAGTGAATTGAGATTAGAACGCAGCAATTTTATACCTAAGCAAGACTATGACAGTGAACACCCATGATCAAGAGATTTTTCAATTAGCATAACTTTTTAAATGGATATTGGGACAAGAAAAGTGCAAAAGAACCACTCATTCTTGTAGGTCAGTAATCTGAGAAACTGTCCTCAGAATTTGTAACGCCTCTTTTAAAAAGTCCAACATTAGCTAAGTGGGAAAGGAAGTTATGCCCATGTGTAGACAAGATAACTGGGCTCAGAGAAAGGAGATTAAATACCCTCTAAGTATCTTTTGAAAATTATTGACAAGGAACTTCCTAGTAGGCTTGCTATAAAATTTACAACATGTCCTTCCAAAGGCCACAGACCTTCCAACTAGCAGGTAATTCATAGAACGGATTCTAAGCTGCCTCATTGTAAAGGACCAACAGAGATTTACACTGAGTACTTTGTTCAGGGTTCAACAGACTTTAATTACATCAGATAACACCTGCTGTTCTCATTTTTCCTGGAAATGGGCTATGAGTCCAACTCCTATTTATTTAAGCTCCTGTCACAATGAGCCTCTACTGTGTCAAAATATGAGGATACAACTACAGGAATTGAGTAATAACGGGAAGAAAAGTATCTTGGGCCAGTATTTTGATGGGTCCTGAATTGTCCCTTTGAGGCTTACAACAGCTTAACCTGATAGAATCAGGTAGGAACACACTGGAGAAGAAATGAGTTGAAAAGAAAGCAAGGTGTGGAAAGAGGCTGAATACTGGTGTGCTAGAATCTTGCAGTGATGGGACCATGAATTGTGCACAAGAGTGCAGATCAGTTAACCTGATTGCTCCAGGCACTATCTGTAATTAGGTTGGGCATGTTCCTTTTCCATAAGCTTAAGACAATGATTTCTGTGGCTCTTTACACTGTATCCACAAGAACAAAACACTTTAAAAGAAAAATATGTGGAGTTTTGGTTATGTTGTATCGATCCCGGGTCCTCATGCATGACAAATAAATACTCTACCATTGAGCTACATCACCAACGCCTAAAATGTCCATATACATCTAATTTTAAACAATTGGACAGTCTGTATTTATAGGAGGCCACAATGAGTCTTGGCCAATTTATGTAGGACTAAAAGTGCATGAATGTCAGAGATAATAATAACAAAACACAAAGGTCAAGCTCCTGAATGAAAAACCTAATCCTATTTGGGAATTATCTCCCTCAGTAAAAACAAAAAGTGGAAGCACCTTTAAGAAGATCCACTCTCAAGAGTCAAAATTCTTAGGTATCAGGGAGCCAATGAAAATGGAAATCTTTATTTCAATGATGTGTGCATCCCCTGTTTTACTGATCTCTCTTCCAAACTTGACACAAAAACTACCAAAGAAGGTGAGGAAATGGGTTCTGGTCTCACAGTAAACTAAAGCAGCATATGGAATTGAATTTAAGTATTTTCCTCAAAGGATACCTCATCATTTAGAAACCTGAAAACCCAGACACCAATTGTGACATCCAAATCTGACACACATCTTTGGTCATTGCTTCCTTCCCTGGTATAAACAAACCTTTGGAAATACCAGGAAAATGGGCCATGCCTTTGCTCTGTAGGAAGGTACCTGCTACCCAGTGAACAAGACAGATAACAAGAGCTGATGGAATGACCACTGCTAGAAGAGAAATAGGCAAATAGCAACATGCAAGCTCCTTTCCTACTCTTGATTTTTCTTAACACTCTTCATACAACCATTTACTTGATGGGTAAAATACTTCTAAGGCGACTTGCTCTACCTCGAGTCTACAAAGCAGTCCAATGCCAAATTAGTCTACTACTACATAGTCCACAAGCTAACATTTTGTAATTGTTGGGGTGGAGAGAAACAAACAAAAATAATAACACAAAATTCCAATTTCAATGTCATAAGCAGTTTTGTTGCAATACAGCCACTATCATTCATTTATGTGATACTGCTAGCTATTTTTTGTGGGGGAGGGGTTTCGAAGCAAGGTTTCTCTGTGTAGCCATGGCTGTCCTGGAACTCGTTCTGTAGACCAGGCTGGCCTTGAACTCAAGATCCACCTGCCTCTGCCTCCAGAGTCTAGGACTACAGGTGTGTACCACTACTGCTTTGGGCTTTGGCTATTTTCAAGCTACCATGGCAAAGATTAGAATGGTATCAGAGATTATTAATGTTGGAACACATGAAAGCATGGCACTGATGGCTTCTCATGGCACCTAGTGATTCCCACTGGACAGTAACCCACCACACAAGTCATAAAGATCTTTTTTCAATGTACACTAACATTCTGTCTTTCCTAAGTGTCATATACACTCATTGTGTATGTAATAGATCACAAAATGCTAAAGTGATATTTAAATCGACAATTAGTGTCATGTTACTTTGAGATATACTGGTTTATTTTGACACATAAGGGGTAGAAGGGAAAAGATGAGGATGCTATATGTTTAAAGACCCTATAAATTAGAAGGAATATCCAGCCCTGGACATACAGACATCTCGTTCAAAGCCTTCCTGGGCAACCTGGTAAGATCCTATCTCAAAACAAATAATAAAAACAAATGAAAAATTAAAAGATAAAAAAACAGAAATATAGCTCAGTTGGCAGAGTGCTTGACTAACCAGTATGCACAAATCCTAGGGTTCATGTTCCAGCAGTACATAAAACCAAACATGGCAGTGTACATATACAATCCCAGCATTCCAGACACTCAGTGTCATCTCCAGCAACACTGCGAGTTCAGTTTATGCCTTGAATACAGGACACCTTGTTCTCGAAAAGGTAACAATATTTAAACAACAAAATCAAAAGGGATAAGGCTTTAGCTCATGGAAGAATACTTGTTCAGTTTGCCTGAGCCTCAGAATTCCATCCCCTGTGGTTGCCCCCCACCCAATAACTCCTAATAAAACCTCTATATTCTCCTCTTCCCTGCAGTTTTTCATTGTCTTAAATGGTATAAGAACAGAAGACAGACATGCGTACTAAAGCAGGTTATCAATTTTGCAAACAGTTATTCATTGACTGACATATTATAAGCCATATTTAGCAAAAGCTGAATAATATCATTTTTAAAAAATCAAATCCTTAATAGCTTTCAATACTGGCAAGGATATGTGTGCTAATTATCTTAATTACGTTGCCTTTCTTCTCTTCACCAACTTTCCCCCACTGTGCCCCAATAACAATCCACCTTTGGTTTCTCAAGGCTTCCAGGGATTTGTAGACTATTATCTTATTTGAACCCTCACCAATTAGGCGAGGGTTCAACTGATGGCTGGCCGTTGGCCATCAACTGCCAGCTATACCAAAAGTAAAATATCCACACAAATGGATGCACACAGACACATACTTGAGACAGTACTTCAGTCTTTCCTCATAAAACTCTCTAGTCCCCAGAGCTATGCTAAATTGCTTTCGCACACTAAGAACTGGGAATACACCCTGGAAGGCTGCCCCCCAGGTGGCAGAATGAAAAGGTTACCTGTCTGCACAAATGGGAGTGGTCTTTCCCAGGACTCTGAGCCTCACAGAGCACACACAGCCTTGCTGGAGCCCCCACTGAGCTCTCAATTACTCAGCTCCCTCCACTCTGCCTATCTTTTATCTCCCTGACCACACTCCTGGTGACTGAGCCATTCTGAAAGTGTCAAATGCATATGGCCCAGGGTGCCAAATGACAAGGCCCATGTTGTCAGAACCGAATGCCACCTTGGCCCCAGCTTTGATTACAGTGTATTATGAATTATTCTTGCAGCTGTTTACTGCAACATTTCTTAAAATAAAATTAATGGAACATAAGGCTTTCAGTGTTATAACAGGAGCTGCCATTTACTGAATGTTTATTATGGACTTAATAAATACCATTATTATGGGCCCTCTAATAAATATCAATGTTTATTATGGGCCCTGTCTTTATACCACTAATTCATTAGATTTTCACAATAATCCTATTAAGCACTGTTAGTATTCTCATTTTACAACTGAAGAAACAGGTGCTGCGAGTATCTTGACTGTCCCTTAACTAGTCATTGCAGGCTTCCTCCTTTCTAGAACAATCTACTCTCTAACTGGGGACTGTTGGCTGGCAGAAAGTCTGCCCCCCCCCCCAGCTCTGACACGAAGAATGGTTCCAATAGTTCAGCCATTCATGGAACTCGCCTCCTCTCCAATGAGCAATTTGGGTGAGATGTCAAGAGATCTGGGTTCCAGAAAGGTCCCTTCATTGTTTTGTAGGGCTTCTCGAGATTTACAGATTCTTTTCTTATTTTGAACCCTAAACCAGTTGTCTCCAAGGCCAACCACTTGTGCAAATGTATATATTCATACTGTTGGACTCAAGGAGGCATCTCTAGGAGTCCCATACCTTGATTGGATAGCTACACCCAGGCTGTCTTGTCCCCAAGAGAAGAATACATTTGTCACCAAAACTGGTGTGCTGAGGTGGCAAGTGGAGATCATAAAGTCTCTGGAATCCCATGGATACGACTAAGCCACAGAATAAACCAACCCTCAGGCTCCCCTAGGAATCTGCTCCTTGCTCTGTGGATGAATGCATGTCCTTGCTAAAACATGCAATAAATAAAGCTAAGGTTGGAGCCATGACTATATCTGGAGCCTTATTTTTAACCCCAGCAATGCTCAGTGGGGTTATAATTCAAAACTCGATTACTATTCCACACATTCTCTGCAACTGTGAATTATTTAAAACCAATGTCCTACCAACAGCATGCCACATCAACCTATGAGGGAAAATGGCTGTTTCTGTACTCTCAAGATTCGGACACCAGATGGACTTTTCCCCACACTACAATTCCCCAAATCACTGGATACTAACAAGTCACTAAATGGTTCAATTTATGTCTGATGCTATGCATTCAATTAGTGCAGGGCCACAGATGCAGGAGGCTCAGTCTCAAAGGCTGCCCCCAAATGCCAGTCCAAATGCTGAACTTACACACTTTGGGCATTTTGACACAATTAGTTGTCAATCAGAGCTTTCTACACACACACACCCCACTCCCCGCATCAGTTCGAGGCTTTGGTAGAGCCAGTTATAGAATTCAGGAAAATAATTTCATTTCTATTGCTATACTAGGGAAGACAGAAATAAAAAGCCAAGTGAGGAGAAAGAGATACAAAGGGTCCCAAGTAGAAAAGCATGGGTCCCCACATAGATGGTGTCCCCTACACACATACTCTAGAGTCAGAGTGAAGTTCATTCCTTTCCTTTTCTCAGTCTGGTTCCCTCTGGGAGGTTGTCTGCTGGACCAGAAAAATCTCTGAACCTCTGTGCCTCATCATACAGACAAGCTCAATTTTTAACACCTCTCCCTTCCATCCAGGATGGGAGGATGGGATGGAAATTTTGGGGCTCCTAATCTTCACCTGGTCTTTCTAGCAACTGGCCCCTATACTGAAGCTGTCCAGGAGTCCTATCTTTAGGACAATAGAGGTCCCTTCACCCAGGAAGTTTTAAGAGATTTGAGAGTTATGTAGGATACTCTTACCAGCCCAGTACTCAGGAAATGTTTGCCTAGCTTTGTGTCAGAAACTGAAATCAATATCCAAATAGTTTAGAATAAAAGATGCCCCCAACATCCCTGTCACTCAGACCATCACAAGGCCATCAACAGCTCTGTTTCAGGAGTGGGGGACAGAACTGGATAATATATTTCTTATGCTGTCACATCTGCCCAAGGCACAGAATCCTCCATGCCTGGTATCACCCTATAGCAAAGAAGCACCCAGGGTGTGCTCCAGGAAAGACTAGTTCCCACATAACAGCAAACTACTTCAAACAGTGGGTCTTAAGATACCAAGCAAAGAACTGAATTCAAAAGATAAAGCAAGGACTGGGGACACAGCTCAGGGGTAGAGCACTTCCTCAGCACCATGGTCAATCAATAATAAATCAAAACGACTTTTAGCCCATCTATTTCAAAGTGTGTTAATAAATGATGATGCGAGAAAAAATAAAGAAAGTGAGCACCCCAAAGTGATCATTATGAAATTGGCAGGCAGAGTGAAATAGAAAGTATATGTGGAGTTTCCTCACTACCTTTGGAAGATATCAGTCATGATCCTACGAGGAGGAAAAACAATCCCAAGAAAGTATTTTAAAACAGGAATTAAAAAAAAAAAAAGATTTATCCTTTGTTTTGCCATTTTAAAATTTTAAAGGTGAGGCACTGTGTGCCCTTGGCAACAAGAGCATAGTCCTGGGGCAGGAAGAAGGGGTTCGGGTGTGAAAAACAGCCACTGTGGGCACAGGATTCCTGCCTCCAGAAGGAATGTGCCCAGCTGGGTAGGAGGATGTGTGCTGGGGCCTCAGTGCCCGGCTTTGTCTGGGCACTGTCTCCCCGGATAAATGAACAGGCTGGTCTGAAACACAGTGTTCTACTTTTTCCCAGGCTGTAGCCATACAGACTCATAATTTTCTTCTTAACTTAAACCATCTGACAGTTTTGGAGAAGCCGCTCATGGCACATTCTCTGTCTTTGTGTCTCAATGACAACACTGTGTTAATAGTCACTGAGAGTTATATGGGCACGAAGGGGAAGAGCCTTGAAAGACAGAAAACCACAGAAATATTAGAAGCAGAAAATCCTGCGTGTGTATTTTAAGACATTCGACATCACCTCATAATTGCTGTTTCCCGAAAGCGCTAGCTAGCTTACAGCATGGGGCTAAAAGAAAGAAAAGTGGTTAAATGCATTGCTTTTGACAAAGCTGCAAACTAGTCAACAAGTAAAACATTGCTGCTGAATCAAATCATCTCCAGAGAAGCCAGGGTCTGGAATACACAGCCAGTAACTCCTCAAATGGCTGTGAGTTTATGATGCTGGGAAGAGAAGGGCTTGTCCTTCCTCAGGGGCAGATCCGATTTCACTGGGATCTACCAGAGTTGCTTGGAGAACCGGAAATGAAAACAAGTTCCTGGTTTTCTTTGAAAAAGACTGGGAACCAATAAGAGGGGCATGTGTGAGAGGGTGCACACAGGTGCTCATGAGGAAGGTTTATGAACATGCCACCTTCTCAAAGCCCCCCAGTATGCTTCTTGTACAATAAAACTCTATTCTGCTTATGTAGCCAGCGCAAATGTTGGAGACATTGGAATGGTATGTAAAGGGTTTCAGAGAATGTAAGGATGCTTGTATTTCTTAAAGTTAACGATGGATCTGGGCAAGAAGAACTGAAAAGGGTTCATTCTTTTGCTTCCCTCTTTGCTCAGTCCCCAAAGAGGATAAAAATGTTGATTTCCTTTCTCTGTTGAAAGCCTCTGTGGGGAGTTCAAGACACTTAACTCCATTTCTGTTGACGTGGTCATCCTTAGACATACACCGGACGGTCAGATAACGGGATGTCAGGGGACAGTGTCAGGACCTTATCATGAGCAACTGCATGGCTCACTCTAAAAATGGCATTCATAAGAACACTCAGGCTGGGACTCCATGGTTGTCCTCGAAAGGAATGAAGGGGACAGTCTTTGATAAGTTGGACAAACTGAACCCTGGCTTGAGTTCCTGTTGTCTTTAAAAAATAATAATAAGTACATGTACTTAATTTTGAAGGCTTGGAGACTGATTTAAATGGAAACCAAGGAGGGAAACTTTCAGAACTTTCCTCAGGCACAAAGGAACCTGTAAGCAATGTTTCAGTTGCATAAGGAAGATGTTGTTGAATGTACATAGGGAAACAGGAGGTGAGAAAAAGAGAGAGAGGAATGGCTTATATGAACAGAAGATGAAGTCCAGGGACACATCATTACAGTTCTACACAAGACCCTAAACCTCCAAACCTGAGCCTCATCCACACGTGGATTAAACAGGAGTCACCTCGTCCAAGCATACCACAAATGCTGTAGAAACAGGAAGCACTGACTCTGGTTATCCAGAAGCTGAAACAAAACTAAGTCATCAAAAGGCTTTCTGGATGTAGACCTAAGATGACCATGCCTCCTATTAACTGTGTTATGTAATGGTTAGCTTGTTAACTTGTTTTCCAAATTAAGGTAGCAGTAACAAAGAACCAGACTCCTAAAATGTCATATTAGAGAGGCACAATTTTTCTGTTATTAGTTAACAATTATTTACTGAGCCAGACATGGTGGCACATGTCTTTAACTTCAGCAGCAAGGAAGCAGAGGCAGGGGGATCTCTGAGTTCAAGGCCAGTCTGATCTACAGCGTGAGTTCCAGAACAGCTAGGGCTAAACAGACAAACTCTAAAATAAATGAATGAATGAATGAATAAATATTTACTGAGCATTTCCTGTGTCCCTACAATTATTTTTTTCAGTCCTTCCAAGGTAAACTGGGACCTTTACTCAGCTGTCCCAAATAAGAGCAAATAATTTACTGGCTTAAATTATTCATTTTAAAATCAATTCCTCTTCTGTCCAAATACAGTGTGTTCCTCCACAAGTCTTTTACTCCCTCTGTCTGCTAAATGACATTCCCATTTGACTCCACAAGCACAGAGAAGCAACAGGGTGGAGATATCTCACTGATTCCCAGTTACTGCTCCTTATTTTACTAGGTAGTCTAGCTCCATCACCAGCTAAGACACATCCTCTAGATCTGTGGTTCTCAATCTTCCTAATGCTGCAACCCACGGATACAATTCCTCATGTTGTGGTGACACCTCAACCATAAGGTTATTCCATTGGTACTTCATAGCTACTGCTGTGAAGTGTAGTGTCAATAGCTGATATGCTGAATATCTCACAACTCACAGGTTGAGAACCACCTAACTAGAGATTCCCGCTTGAACTATGAAGAGGGCTAACAACACCTCCTCCAATTAGCATCCTTGGCAGCTGGAAACTGTGATCCTTTAAGAATGGAGTCTGGGAAGGGGAAATGCTTAGGAAAGGGGGCTACCTTCTGTGCAGGTTGCAGTCATTAGGAAGAGCTGGCAAGGGACAAGTGCAATTCCTGTAGAAGACACAGAGTTCCATGCCTGCCACAAAGGTTGCTACTGACCAAGGCTGCTGTGGGTATCACTCTGTATAAATAAAATGCTGATGGGCCAGTAGCCAGGCAGGGAGTATAGGTGGACAAGCAGAGAAGAGAATTCTGGGAAGTGGAAGGCTGAGGAGACAGACGCTGCCAGCTGCTGCCATGACAAGAGAGATGTTAAGATACCGGTAAGCCACGAGCCACGTGGCAAAGTATAGACTAATAGAAATGGGTTAATTTAAGATAGAAGAACTAGATAACAAGAAGCCTGCCACGGCCACACAGTTTGTAAGCAATACAAGTCTCTGTGTGTTTACTTGGTTGGGTCTGAGCAGCTGCGGGACTGGCAGGAGAGAGAGATTTGTCCTGACTGTGGGTCCGACAGGACCAGAAAAACTCTAGCTATACAAGGCTAGCTGCCTTCTTCCCCAGCCTCACCTCTGTCTCTCACTCCACTTAATTCATAAACAAAACTGTTTCTTTCACCAGGATGCAAACCACCTAGGCAGAGGAAAAGCAACCCTAGGCAGTTCTCAGTACCATTCTGCTACCCTCTGGTCTCAGTCTCCTCTCTTAATTAAGCAGTTGCTGGCTAGCACCATCCACTATTTATTTAACCTTCCTATCTGCTTATTTATTTAACCTCCATATCTCACGGATGAGGACAACAGAGGTCATAGGGAATGGAGGAAAGAATGGAATAGACTCAGTCTGGTTTGTTTCCAGAGCTCAGGTTTATAACACATGACTTGACATTTCTTCATAATACAGATATGCAAACCACACTGAATCAGGCATGTAAGCCTAGTGGTAGAGTCTAGGAATCAATAGCAAAGGAGGCTCGATACCAAAATCCATGTCCCAATTCCACCCTAGGAACACAATAGAACCTGCCACTATCTTTCTCTTGGAAAGCCTCTCAAAGTTTGAGGGTTAAGCACAATTTTGTTGTGAGCTAACATAAAGGTTACCACTCAGTAAATGAAATGTTTATGTTCAAATTGAATAAAATTTATTCTACTCCTTTTCTGCAAATAAAAAGAAATCTAAATGCATGCTTCCCAAATATTTTTTATTATCATTGGCTTAATTTCTTCACAACTTCGGGAAAGGTCCAAACATAAATGGACTCAGGGTTTTTATTCCCTAAACTAAACCCAAATTCTCCTATTGCCATCACAGGCACTGAAATTAGACATAGATAATGAACGATGCTTAGAAAATCCCTTCCTTGGTTCCCTGTACAGAGAGGACTGTCCACCGTGCACATAAGTGGGGAAGCAAAGTGACAGCAGGTGTGGAACCTAAACCTGTTTAATCACAGCATGGATGGTGAAGGATTCAACTGCCTAAGGCGGCCATCTTGGACACGAGATAAGAACAACCCAGATACTAAGACAACAAAGATGTTGAAGAAATAAAATTAGATACTTGACTTGAGACTGCTACTTATAAGAAGCCTAGGGCAGATTTTGTGTGTACTGGTACAGGAAAGGGCTACAAGGAATCCTTTGTTTCCCAAATAAAGGAGAGGAATTCCACAGCAGTGAACTGAGATCCTCTAAGCTACACCCCTACTCTGGTGATTCTATCAGCTACAAAGAGACTGGAGGAGGGGCAAGAGCCTCTTCAGCATTCTTGCTTTGGGAGGAGGGCCATGAGGAGCAATTAAGGAGAGTCTACCTTTGGCCAAATTTCAAGACATTTACTTACCCAAAAGATTTCCTGTTTTTGAAGCAAAGTCTAAAAACAGAGCATATGGAATTCAAGGGAAAGAAAGGAGAATCTAACTATACAGGCCTGGGGATAAAGAGTTATCTTTAACATTAATCACTGACTTGAATATGCTTTGCAATTAAAATTTATAATGAAATTAAGTACAACTAGCTGACAGAAATCTGCATATACCAAAAGGAATATTAGTGAGTAACTTGACATTATGAGTCTCTACCTATGAGTTCACCATAGGAAATTTTTACACAATCTTTTCAAGTCAATCTCTATATTAGGAACATGTAACTTGCATGCACTTATTTCAGGAGTTGGCACAGAAAGTGAGATTTGGGCTGTTTTCTGATGATTTAAAGCAATTATTTTGCTCGTATATAGCTCTTATACCTTAAAGATAGATCTTTATTAAAACTACATCCAAGACAACCTGAAGGTAATGACATGTAAGTTACCTGACTGCCCTGCTGCTACCTTGAACTGTGTGTGGTATCTCTACAACTCCTCTCAGGGATGCGTTGCACCTGGCCTCAGATGTCACAGCTAAAGGAGCCATAGCCATCCCCAAGCTTGGCTGGAACTGGGAATACCTCATTCAATACCACCTACAAGTTAGTGAGGTAAGTTTTTTTTTTCTTTTTAAAACAACTTTTGGGAGAAGGGATATGACACATGCATCCAATTCATGGCTGAGCATTTGATGTCCCTTATTCTTTTCAAGTTGACCAACTGTGAATTTGTCACTGAAGGATGGAGCTTCTCTAATGCAAGTTGAGCAAGGCACTGACTGATACAAAGAGAGAGGATAAAGTTGGGTGGGTAGAGAGGTCAGATCTGGGAGGAGTTGAAGAATAGCGATGAATATGTTCAAAACACAATGTATGAAATACTCAAAGAACAAAAAGTATCCTTAGAAATAAAAATATATATTATATAATATGATATATAAGAATATTATATACATATCCACTATCTAGTTGAAATAATCTTCTTTCTAGGCATCTATACTATGGAAAGCAGGTATTTTTTAAGCTGCTTCTGTAAAGTATAGAAAATCAAATTCAGCCACTGATTCTCACTGTCAAGAATATGATGTTTGTGTGTCTGTTTACCCCAAACACAGTTGAGTTTATCACATTCAACTCTTTGAAGTCAGGTCCATGTAATGAAAGTCAGTAATTTTGACTAAATCGTTATGCTATTGCAAACTATAAAATGTGGAATGCTAATTTTAAATACAAACCATTGTGTATATTCTCAAAGAACCTGCTTTGGGGAATTATAGTGTTTCTTATCATTTGTTTACTTATATACTTATATACTTATTTCCCCTCAGTCCTTTGAATTTGCATTATCTTTGAAGATAAGCTTCAGTCTAGACAACCCTCCCAGCAGATCCAAAATCCAAAATTAGTAGAATTCCAGGGAAGTGCTTTTAATTCTTGTCTGTTAAGTTTTTTTTATAAGACTTCCCTGAGGCCAACTACCACCCTGGCTTCGAGAATACCACCCACCGTAAGTAGTGAATTGTCTATCCATTCGCCTCCCTCCGAAGTGTGTGAGCAAGCATGGTATTTATTAGTGGAGGTGATGGAGAGGATGGAGGTGATGGAGCAAAGATAAAGAGAGGAGCTTCTGCCAAACTACCAACATGGAATGTGCAAAGGACTTCACCTTCTGGTGCATTTTTCTTACCTAACAAAACTCACACAAGGCAAAAACTTCCAGCCACCTCCATTGACACAAACAAGCAATTTTGCCTCCAGTCACTTCCAGTCTAGACTCCTCATGTCTCCAAGCACATATTTAACATTCAATTAACAACAGCTGAGTAAATGAACAAAAGGAAATAGTCATAAGTAAGAGACTTCATAATTATTTGCCCTCAATAGCTCCCATGATAGACTTGAAATACTGACCATTTGGGTGTTTTGTGTGAACTTGACCATAAGAATAGACAGCCAGCAAAGACTCTGAAACTTGGGGATAAAGATGAAGCGTGGCCCAAAGTATGTGTTGTTTTTCTTCAGTCTTACCAAATGTCTGTCTGGGCATTAGTCAGCAGCATTAGAATAGTAAAGATCACACAGGTTGATTGTTCCTGACAATTAACAACCTGGAATGGGATCTGGGCTGTCAGCCTGGGACCTCCCTCAGTGCAGAGCCCTGAAGACCTCTAATCAGCTTTTCAATGGGTATAGGAAAAACAAGGGCAAATTAGCTGCAAAGAGCACCAGAAAGGATTGGTGCTCTTTGCACCAGAATGGGGCATTCTGAGGTCAGGGGCATCCAGTTAAAATGCTGAGATGGATATTGTAGCATTCAGGGACAGGCTTTGGAACTGAGCCACCTTCTGCCCCCTCTTCCGGTCTGCTAAATGTAAAAAGAGTAAGAACTTTTATTTCCCTCTCCCAGCTATTCCTTTTTAAATGAAGTTAGAAAAAAAAGCTGTGAACATACCAGCACACTGCCTGCTGAGGAACCAGACCAGTACACAGGAATCAGTAGATCTCTCGGGCTTTTCTTCAAATACCCCAAACTAATGCTTTTTCTGTAACTAGCTAACCCTTTACCCTAGGTGTGTGCTAACTATCCACACGTATGTAGTTCAGACCCTTGTAGTGACTAAAAAGCCCCCTTGCCACCAACAAAAGACAATGCCCAAATTTCACAGGGAAGGAGAACCAAGAGAGAGTTTCTTTGGAGGCCACAGCAGAACAATCTTTGCAGAACTCAGTAATTTTGTTTTTACACAGACCAACTTATCATGAGCAAAACTATTTCATAAATAACAATATTTTTTTCCCGAAAAGTTAATGTAATGACCCAAGGAGCAACACAAAGTCACAAAACATAATTCTCCACATGTTCTTCACACAGGATCCTAGCATAGCATCCTCCTCACTGGAGTACCCCATGTGGCATCCATTTCCCAAAGCAGAGAATGAGAGCTTGCGCTCGCTCGCTCTTGCGCGAGCGCTCTCTCTCTCTCTCTCTCTCTCTCTCTCTCTCTCTCTCTCTCTCTCTCTCTCTCTCTCTCTCTCCTTCTTCTTTATATCTTTTAAAACTGTTCGGAACTCCAAAGCTTAACATTTTCCTCCTGCGATTCTATTGTTAATCAGCTATATCCCCATTGACAGGATAATAGCAACATCTAATATTAATTTAACACTGTTGTGTTTTCCTAAGTATTTTTGCAATCGCTGTTTCATTTAACCTCCATAACAAGGTGGTTAGGTCAACATCCCATTTCACTGATAAAAGGAACTGAGTGTCAAAGGGGTTAAGTGATGGGCGATCACAAAGCCAGGAAGCCTGGGGAGTGTGTTTTAACTCTGGGGTTTCTTTGACTTCAGAAGCCAGGCCCTTGACACTAACATACTAAGGTGGCATGTTATCACAGATGTCTTTCCCTTCTTTCATGAAGGATTTATTCTTCCTCTTCTTATTTTTTTTCTTCTTTTTCTTTTCTTTTTTGTTTTTGTTTTTTGAGACAGGATTCCTCTGTGTATCCCTGGCTGCCCTGGAACTCACGCTATAGACCAGGCTGGCCTTGAGCTCACAGAGATCCTCCTGCCTCTGCCTCCTAAGTGCTGGCATTAAAGGTGTGCTCCACCATCACTCGGCAAATTTATTCTTTTCTATACCTCATCATATCTGAAATATCAATTCCACTGCTACCTCAATGAACACAAAGTACTCTTGATGTGGTCAAATAAAGATGAGATCGATATTTTTATTTAAAACTGTGGATAATCTGCTGGTAATTTTAATGATAAAAATCTACTTTTCTTTTTCATTTTGTAACCTAGTTTAGTTCACTATGTCCCTTAAATAAGGTACTCTACCACTATTGAGAAACCAATTTTCTCTCAGGACCTCACTGCAATATGATCAGGAAACTGGCTACTTAAACAGCAGGTAATCTTTTATTTCATGCATAATTACCATGCACCATATTTTGATTTGATCCTAAATGGCCCTAAGTACATTTTAAACAAACCCTCAACCTGCCCAAATGAAAAACATTTTGCTTCCTCGGCCGCACTTGCATGGCAATGATAATTAACACATCTTGGGAAATTTGAGCTACATCTGATTAAATCATAACACACCATAAAGGTCTTTACAAATAATCCTTTGAAGAATCCAGCTGAGAAAATCATGAAAGGAAGAATTATGAGAAGGAAAGCTCATTATGGTTTTGTGCCTGGCACTTAGAGGTGACCCTACCAAGGTGAGTGTTTTGAATTCGGCTAACTTTCCCAGAATGTACCTGAACCCTCGAGGAAGGAGAGCTGCAGACAGGACCCAGCTGTCACTCACAAAGTCAGTGTTTCTCTTCACTTCTGGCACTAGTCTTCATTTTGGACAGTGGCCAAGGAAACAAATTCCCTTTCCTCTGACAAAGAATCATAGAAGGAGTCATTAAATTAAAAATAAAAAATCCTTTAAGAACAGGGGGCCTCCTTAAGCAGCATGCTTATAATTTTACCTCAGTCAATGTAGGAGAATATCTTTAAGATGAAAACCACAAAGTATGGCTAAGAATTGGGGAAAAAATACTCTTAATAGAAATATCAAACTTAAGATTAAACCTAGCTTGTTGCTTCCAAAGGCCAAAAGTCAACCACTAGGAGACTGTGGATAACTCCACAGGTCCAAAGGGATGAGCATGTAGATAACTAGCCCACCCCCACTCCAAAATGAGTTACTATTAATTACTGTTGTTGCTAACGGGTGCCATCGCACTTGACACTTTCTGAGTGTTTACTCCTGAATGCTGCTACTCCTTAAGACAGAGAAGAGAGTTTCTACTAACTTAGGAAGAAAGAACAAAGGTATTAAGTCACTTGCCCGATAAGCAGGACAAAGAAGTCTACAGAGCCATATGTAAGTACTGTACTTAATACTGTATCTTAGTCTGGCCACTTTACTAAATATGATTTTATCTCCTCTTAACAGAGATCCATATGAGCTGCCAGATATGTTAACTTGCTTCATTTTAATAATCATTTCACTATCTGTACGTATTGTGTGAAACTGTCATATATTTTACTATATACCATCAAATATGTTTTTGATGGAGCAGGAAAAATTCCATCTGAAGTTCAAACTTGGGCCTGTGTTACCCCAAATCTCCTACTTCTAACCAGACTCTGCCTTATTTCTGAGTCCCACAGTATTTATTAAGCAAAATTAAATTCACCCCTCAGTAGGATGCAAAAGAAGGACAATGTGAAAAGCCAACCTGGTTCAAAGGAGTTCATCATACTTTGTGGGCAAGCTAAGATTTTTAGGAATGAAACAGAGGTGGAAGAAAACAAATGAGTTGCATTTATTACCAAAGGTCTGAGGCAGTGTCCAAGGCTTTCACGAGAAGCCCAGATACTTGGAATCCAAATAAAGTGAAATGTGTACATTAAGCAAATAGACCTACAGACTAGAAATGTTCACCTAGTGTGTTAAAGAAGGGAGTATCTTCCATTCAAAATACATAATAGATTCTTATTATTCTAAGGCCCACTTATTAGTTCTTATTAGCTCTTCTTATTCTAGGGCCCACTCTGAGACTCAACATTTACAGAGCTATTTCAATGTGTAGTTGAAGAAATTGCTTCCAAATACTGAAAATTCTGCATACATTTTAGGTGTTTGCCAGTAACCCCCTCAGGTTCTGACAGATTTGGACTGTGTGTGTGTGTGTGTGTGTGTGTGTGTGTGTGTGTGTGTGTGTGTGTGATGAGACAGAAACCCTTCTATACAGCTTACTGAATCGTTCCACCTCCTACAGAGAACTCTGAAGAAATGTACTGTTTTGTTTCTTTTCAGCATTCAAATGAGGGTGAATCAGAATAGCTGATCTCCCAGGATTCCTCTTTTATGTTGAGTGCAGGGTCACTGACAGGATTGAAATGGATCCAAGTTGCTGTGATTAGCTGACTTTTAAAAGGCTGGAGGCAATGAGCTATGGTGTAGAAGAAAGAAAACCAGTTCTGGTCTCATTCCATCATAAATACACCAGGAGAATTTTAACACCATTTTATCTTCTGTATAAATCAAGAAAACCAGATGTTCTTAGAGAGCATTCACACTCAGGCAGCCTGTGAGGACAGCATCCCTACCCACAAGAACAGCATCCCTATCCCCCGAAACATTTCTGTATTGGAGAACTGTAAAGGGGTTTCATTCCAGGGCCCTCAACCTTTAGTGAACAATAGAAGCTTCCATCTGATCATCCAAGTCCAGTGCTTATGATCTCATTGAACAGAGACAGCATTCTGCCCTTTCAACAAGGGCTCTCATGCAATCCCAAGCTACCTGCTCCATTTGAGAAATGTCGAATTCTTCCTTACAGAAATATCAATTCCACTGAATTTTTGGTAATCTGGGTGCATATATCATGAATTAGGGAAGTTGGGCCTAGTACAAATAAATCCAAAACCTCACTCAAAGAAACTGAAAATATGCATTTGAACAAGTACCTCTTATGCATCATACATAAAGGGTAAGAGAATAATTCCGGCACCTTCAACTTTTAAAAAAAATGTAAGTAATTCTGAGCATTTTCAGTTTTTCCATCTGGAAAAAACAGAGGCAGGAAATATTATCTCCCAGCATTCTCTGTGGTTCTTAGGACAGAGCAGGCGACAATAGCCTTTCCTGGCTCTATTCACCACACAAACACTGCACTGCCCAAAGCTAGCCTGCTGAGCAGGAACAGGCCCCCAGGTGTCTGCCCACAGCCTGCCTTTCAGGTGCTCACCTGTGCAGGCCTGCCCTCCACTTTTCAGAAAAATCTAACGATCTTCATCTCTCCTGTTTGGGAAAGGAGTAACCTGCAGCCACCTGCACTCACGTCAAAGCAGACCACTTTACTCAACCGCACAAACAGGAAAGAAAATGAATCTATTATTCCCCATTCACAACCCGATCCTTCTAACCCCGATTCCGGAGGGACACAGGCGAATTCCTGAAGTGCATATCACATGAGAAACTTTGGCCAAGGCATAAAACACAGCAGGGACTAATGACAGACATAATTCCCAGTGATCAAAATCACTCCAAGGCACCCATGTCTACACGTCAAGGGACCTCTGCAGAACTAAATGAAGGACAAGGTGAGTTCTGGGAGAAACTTAAAGGCAGCCTATTCACAGTCAAGTGACATGATTCTTTGAGTTGTATATATTAATGAAGATTAAATCCAAAGTTTATAAAGCCCTCATGATAATTAATAATTCAACTAAAAAAGAAAAAAGAAACTATCCAAAATGGCCTCACTAATAGAAAACCGGAAAAGGAGAACGTTCACCATGCTTCTCCTTTGCACACCTACACATGTCTGTGAAAAACTTATAGAATGAATTTATTAAAAATTATAGGTACTTCACAATCAGGAGGGTCAGACTCACCCTGAAAATGTACCCCTTTCTCCATCCTCCCCCCCACATGTCTACATATCAGTGTTTGCAGGACAATGGAGAGGACCAAAGGGTGGAACAGCACCTTGAAGAGCAGACAAAGGAAACCAAAGTGGACCTGAGGAAGGGCTGCTGGATTTCAAGAGAGCAGCGAGGAAGATGTTATACAACAGGAAATATTTTACAAGCTCTGCCCGCGTGCTTTCCAGTGCAAGAAAATGTTCTGAGAAATGTTTGCTCCTCTCTACGTGAAAGCAAACGTGTGGCAAGAGTGTTAGGTACGCATGAAATTAGCAAGTGGTAGACCCAGGGGAGGTCAATTGCCAGATGATGGTAAATGACAACACTCTCGATCCGATGGCACTAGGAGGTAATGGGTCAAGCCAGCAACTTCATCATGCTCCAGTTGCCTTCTTACATTCCAGGGAAACAAATGAACACACTCATGCGAGACACACACACACACACACACACACACACACACACACTCATGCACACACTCATGCTATGGTGGCAGAAGGTATAGCTTTGCCTTAATAGTTTCAGTACATTCTTACCAGCCTCTGAGGAAACCAAGAAACAGATCTGTGTTAGCCTTACCTTGACTGATAGGTTTCAGACACAGCTACAGGTTAAGTATCCCTTACACAAAAGGCTTGGGGCTAGTCACTTCAGATTCTGAGCAGTTCATACATGCACACATGCATGCACACACACACACACACACACTCTTCTGCACATATAATCATGTATACACACACACACACATGTATATCTATATATACATATGAGAGACTATTTTTTGGACAGGACACAACACGAACTTTATCCATGCTTCACACATATCGTATGTACATAGCCTAGACGGTAATTACATAAAATATTCCTAGTGGTTGAACTGTTTCATGGTATGGAATTTGCCACTCATGGGGTCATTGTGAAACTTTAAATGTTTCAAATACTTAAGCACTTTAGATTTTCAGATAAGGGGTGCTGTATATGGGCATTCTTGAAACACAGTAAAAATATTCGATGTTAGGAGAAATTAAGTGCTGGTACTTGTATGTAGAAGTGTAAAATCTCCTCTCCAGATCTCATTCCTTGATTCAATGTTGACATCATCATGAAAAGTAAATTGGTGGTAACACATAATAAAGATAAAAGGGTGAGACTGGAAATGACCGAAATCCAGCTGCTTGGGTGGGCGAGAGGAGGGGCATTGGTTGATCCCAAGTGTGCCACTCTGTAGTAAAATGTGTGCAAACAAGTGAATGAAACCTCTGGCAAACTGCAGGATCGCCATCCACAGAGGTGTTGGTGACAATTTGCAAATTAACACTTAGTAAGTTAATTAACACGGGGACTTAACACCTTTTAAAAATCCCTAATACGTTGAGAAGAAAGGTAAGAGCAAAAACTGATTTTAGAATTCAGGTTTTTGGTACAGGAATTTTTTCTCAAGCCAAACGAAGAAAACACACGTGAACTGCTGGAAACGTGAAACCAAGGGATAATTCAACAAACCAGTGTAAACCAGCCTCAACTGTTCAGGCCCTCAACCAGTCAAGTGTGTACACATCAGGAGAGCTTATCACTGCTTCTACCCACTCCCAACCACTGGGTCTTAAAGGATTCCTGTCTTCAAAATAACTAGGCTTGGCCAGTTAAGACGGCTAGCAGATAGAGGTCCTGGATCTGAAGCCTGACAACCTTAGTTTGATCCCTGGGAACAACGTGGTAGAAGGGAAGGAGAGAACCAACTTTCACAAGTTATTTGTTCTCTGACCTACGAGTGCATGCCTACTGTGGCACCCATTCATGAGTGCATGCATGTGTGCACACACACACAATAAAGACATTAAAAGTATAACTAGGTTTGATTCAATGGGATCAAATGGGAAATAACAACCAGGATTCACATTGGCAGTACAGGAGGCTTTCTCTTTACTTTTGTTTACATGTCACACTAGTGGACAGGATAAGAACACATAGTTTGAGGAAAAATACTGAGCTGACATTCTTTACTCCCTATATCTCCCTGGCATCCTTGTATCACCTGCCTTCACCAGCCCCATACTCATCCCAGTATCCTCCTCCACCCAGCCCCGTTTTTCACGGCTTTGTGGATCTGCTCTAATCAGCTGACATCATAAATGATCAATGCCTAGCCTCTACTTCCCACTGCTGTCCCTACCTGGCCCTTGTTCCCACATCTATAAGCTAGTTGAGCCCAAATCAGAGTTAGTTCCATATGTCCTTCCTCACAGGGCACTTGGGCTTCATCTAAAGTACATCTGTGCTCCCATACTAGCTCTTCTCCCTGCCTCATGCCATCCCAGATGATCCCACTTTAACATCAAATCACTATGACAGAAACTTGATCAAAAGATGAGTCTTTGGGAAACTTACTCTAGTGATAGGTAATTCTTGCACACAACTGGCATTTTGCAATCGGCTTTTGAGTTTTGAGGCATGCACATACTTTGAACTGTCTCATAGTGGTAAGTTTTAAACCTTCTCAAGACAGACTTGTTTTCTTTGGAACGAGCCAAAGTGCTCAGAAGACAAATCTAAGGAATCTCCAGCTGGGAATTACCACTTGGGTCAACGCTTTAAAATCTCAAGAGTGATTTTTCTGGTGTGGCTTGAAAATTAGCTGTGAGAGGCATTTCAAAAATGTATATAGCAGTAACACCATCAATGGAATAAAAGATGTTTTAGCCTTTAAACTGACAGCTGATGGCTATTTCATGGCCTCCATTCCATTAACTATGCTATTCAGAACCTTTGCCTAGAATACAGGCACACTCCATCTCCCTAAATACCTAAATGTTCTCTTCCTTCAAATGCACTACCTCAGGATGTCTTCTCTGAGTTTCCTAGGATCCCTACCTCCAGGCTGCCACACTATTCCCACCTCCATAGCCTGACTTCTAACACGAAGCTAAATGACATGAAAAACAATGGTTCCTTCTGTCCTAATTGGCTGCTTCAAAGTACAAATATGTTTTATGGTATCAGATAGAATAAGAGCTGCACAAACATTTGACAGCCAACTAAACCCATTTTGAAAAGTCATCCCCCAACTCTTTAATTGTAGTTCATATGATTTGATAAACTTGTCTGTAGTCCTGTGTCAAACCAGGAGTAGTTTTTAAAGAAAGACAATAGTGATTCTAAACACACATTAGTATTTTCATCAGAAATGATCTAGATACTAGAAGAGAAAGACAGCTAATAGAGAAAACAGAAACATGATGTAAGGAAGAAGCCTGAAACCTGAAAGAAAAACATGGAAAATAGTGATCAAAAAAACAAACAAAATACCTAGACTAAGTAAAATGCATCCAAGTCCATATCAGAGCTATCTCTCAATCCATGAAAAACATACTCCCAAAAGCCTATTGGGAATCATAATTTTTAATATCAAATTCTCTTATGTCTCTTAAAAATCTCATGCAACTAGCCTATCACCCACAATTCCACTTGTGGCTGCACAACCAACAGAAATAAATGTTTGGCTTCATCAAGATATGTATCAGAATATGCACAGAAGCTTCATTCACAAACGGACCCGAACTGGAGCCAAGTGGAATGTTCAGTGAGAGAAGAAAGGGTGAACCCAGTACAGCACAGCCACACAACAGGACTGTCACTCAGCAATAGTAGAGGACGCATACGAATACATACAACTTCCTGGATGAACCTCGGAGAGAGAATGCTGAATTATAGAAGTGGGAGCCAAAAGAGTACACATACATACCCCTAGGCTCCCCTGTAGGAACTCTAACAAAATGCAAAAGAAATGCCTGAGACACAAGGGGCATTACTGGGTGCTGGAAAGGGTATTTATCTTGAATCCACTGGCACAGGCATGCATCAAGTTCACAGGGCTGTATAATGAAGATGCGGCACTTCATATAACTTTGTGCATCAAGGAAATGGTGAAACAGAGATTTGTCTAAAGATTTCAATCTCAAATGAGAAATTTAAGTATGAAATAGTGGGAGCAAGAAGGTTGGAGATGCACAGGGTGTTTGTGGGAATGAGAGTCCTGGTAAGGTTCAAGAAAGGGATTCCATCTTAGTATCAAAAATAAGGAATGGGCAGCAAAAGTGATGATTTGGGGGCACTGGCATCCTAGGTCTGACTCCAGGAGGACACATAACCCTGACACTGGAGCTCTGGTATTTGTATTGCCATACACAGAGCCGTGAATTTAACTGAGATTTTTCATCTACCTAGTATGCCTCTGAGTGTCTCTGCCTATGGGCATCAAGTAGGCATGTTTCTTTGTTTTGTTTGTTGTGGTGGTGTTAAAGTTAGTAGAAAAAAAGGAATTACCAGATTCTGGGATGAAGTCAGAGGGAGTATGAATAATATGAGTTGAGGTGATGTGGAGATCTTGGTGCAACAGTTAAAGTCAGTAACTGCATGCATACATACATAAAAGGGAAGAACACAGGAGCAGAAAGGGCAGATTAAGAGCTGGAGAGATGGCTCAGAGGTTAAGAGCACTGGCTGCTCTTCCAAAGGTCCTGAGTTCAATTCCCAGCACCTACAAGGTAGCTCACAACCATCTATAATGAGATCTGGTGCCCTCTTCTGGCCTGCAGGCATACATGCAGGCAGAACACTGTATACATAATAAATAAATAAATCTCTGCCTGGAGACGTCCACAGAATGCAGATTAATATTTCCAGAGTTCGGTTCAAGCTTCCCTGGATCATTGTCTGGCATGGCATTTGACCCACAGAGGAAGAAACTAGAGGAGACAATGTGGAATTCATGTAAGGAGCGCCAGATCCACCACCCACCACCAATGGTCTGGTGTAACCTGAAGGCTCAGAGTGAAGCCAGTCATTAGATTTGATTTTTCTCCTCCAGAGAAATGGCAGCGCTTCCTCAGGAGAGCTAATGTATAATCCCAGTATTCAACCAAGGCATAAGTGAAGAAAGACACCATGCTGCCACCACAGTCATTGCCTAGGGTCTTGAAATGCGGGTCTGCCTGGAGACGTCCACAGAATGCAGGCCTAGGCCTTCCACTTCCTGTGACATGAAGGGGTCTTTTTACTGATGAAGGTGCAAGTGCACAGAGTGGAAATATTACCATAGACTTCATTCATACCTAGGGTCATCATGCTTACTAAGCAGCAATACAGGATGCCTAGGGTCACATTAAGTGTCTTCCAGCTGTGTGCTTATGATGTCTAAGTAACCACATTCCAGCTCTCACATCATAGCGTCACACTCACACTTCACACACATCCTTCTTCTGAGTGGTTACAACATAAAAACTGAGTAATAACAGCACCACTACCACCACCACCACCCACCCACATCCTCTGTTAGCCAGTACATCACTCTTGTGGAATTTTGATTCAAATGCTAGGACACATAAAGGAGTCCAATGGGTCACATTCAACTTTGCAAAAGTACTTCTCCGAAATTTCCTCACTAACATACAGCTCCAGAAAGGAGAGAAAAGTAGAAAAGAAAAGAAAACATTGGGGTTGGTGGGATGGCTCTGTAGGTAAAGGCACTGGCCATCAAGGTCGACAACCTGAGTTTGATCCTCAGGTTCCACGAGGTGGAAGGATAGAACTCCAGAAAACTGTCCCCGACCTCCACAAATCTGCATGGTGCCTGAGAGTATGTTCATATATACATATTAAATCAATTAATGCAATTTTTAAATTCTATAGGAGAAAGGAAGAAAGAGGGATGGGAAGGAAAGAAGGTTATATTTGTTTCTGCGGCTGTGGTGGGACAATGTGGGGAAGCTCAGCAGTGTTTATCCACAAATGTGTCCTAACTACATGAGTCACACTCCTAGCGCTGACCTCCTGAGACTTGTTTCTAGTGATTACCACCAGAAACAGAGACACTGGGAAGGCTGGGCCTGGCTTGTGGTTAACCCAAGCACTTCCATGACTAATCCACATGTAACAGTAAGTATGAGAGGGGGAAACTGCACTTTTGATAAAGCACTTTATGCTTGATTTTTCCCTGCAATCTTGTGACAGAGGTGAGGCCGGATAGAGCACACCAGGAAACAGAGTATGAGAGCTCCACCAGGTTCGACACTTGGACAAGTAGAAGGGATTCAAAGTGACAGGCCCAGACTTTGGCCCATGACCTCAAGACATTACTGTGTTTGGTTAAAATCCAAAAGGATCCCTTGATCTCCACAAACCCTTGCCCACAATTCATTTCGGCTATATTTCAATGGCAAGTAGGGGTGGGGGGAGAGGACTGGAGGGCAGTTAGCAACCATTCTGTCAGTCATTAAAACACCCCCCAGACCGTGGAAACTTCTGGAGTATCGAGCTAGACTGTTACCAAAGAAGAGAGGGGGCAGCTTCCTACCTCAATAACGAGACCAGGAAACACACTTGCTTCCAGCAGATACTAGATTCCGTACAATAGAACCTTCGCCAAGGTGGCCCTTCATCCCCACCCCCTCAAGAGGTACAAGGCTCTTCTGACCTTCCCACAACTCGGTCACACAACAGTGCACGAGGCACACCCATCCCAGACAGCACCACAGAGAGTGGCCCACAGAAGTTAGAAGATGAATGCCTTCTTCACCGAATCATTTCATTATGTGTCCGCTTCCCAGCACTCCCCATCGCCGAGCCTCTGACAGGTGTCACCAAGGATGAACTTGAACCGGAAACCCTGGCAAGAAGCTTGTAGACAGAAAGCAGGGGCTAGGAGCAGTGAGGAGCCCCCCACAGTATAATTCACTATGGCTTCCTTTCTAGGGTAACTGCTCAACATCAGCATCCTATGGTGTCCAGAACACTGGGTCCTGACCAGACAGGGCAAGGCAACAGTTCAGAAGCTGTGACACCTTTTCCTTGAGATGCTAATTTGACAGAAAGGGTGCAGCACAATAGGAAGGAAGGACCTGGGGCCATCTTCCCTCTTCTTGTTTTCCTCCAGGTACTTCTCTGGAAGAAGCACCCTATCCACTCTGCTGCACACTCCCCGGGAGCATCTCTACAGCCTAGCCTTACTCGCCTCTTTTACTGCCACCTTTCAAGTTATCATTTTTCTTTTTGGGAAAAAAATATTTTATATGTTTTTATGTGCATTGGTGTTGTGCCTGCACATATGTGTGTGTGTGGGGGGGGTGCCAGATCTTGGAGTGACAGACAGCTGTGAGCTGCTGTGTGGGTACTGGGACTTGAACCCAGGTCCTCTGGAAGAGCAGCACCCTGAGCCATCTCTCCAGCTCCTATCATTTTTCCTTTAAGCTATAAAAATGCCACTCCCTTACCTCTCCACCTAGCTCAGGTCTCTCTTAAGACAAATCTACAGAAAAACAGGCAGATAGTTTAAAGAAAAGGAGGGAGGGAGGGAGGGAGGGAGGGAGGGAGGGAGGGAGGGAGGGAGGGGAGGAAAGAAGGGGAGGGAAGGGGAGGGAAAAAAAACAAGCAGGTCTTTGAAATGCAACAGAGTACTGCACCTCCCCTATGCTTCTTTAATACTCAATGCTCCCTTGTACTTGGACTCTAATGTAACCTTAGAGAAGATCATGGGGATCTGGGTTGCAGAGTTGGTTCAATGGTTATGGACACTTATTGTTGCAAAAGAGACAGGTTCAGTTCCCCGCACCCACATGGAGGGCCACCACCTCCTCGGGTACCAAGCACACATGTGGTGCACAGACACACATGCAGGCAAAATGCCCACATAAAATAATAAAAATAAATCTAAAAAACAAATTTTAAGAAAGGCTGGGCAGTAGTGGTACACGCCTTTAATCCCTATGCTCCTGAGGCAGAGGTAGGTAGATCTTCATAAGCCTGGCCAGCCTGGTCTACAGAGTGAGTTCCAGGACAGTCAGAGTTGTTTGTTACACAGAGACGAAGACGACGAAGACGACGAAGACGAAGAAGAGGAAGAAGAAGACGAAGAAGAAGACGGAAGAAGAAGGAAGAGGAAGAAGGAAGAAGGAAGAAGGAAGGAAGGAAGGAAGGAAGGAAGGAAGGAAGGAAGGAAGGAAGGAAGGAAGGAAGGAAGGAAGAAGAAGAAGAAGAAGAAGAAGAAGAAGAAGAAGAAGAAGAAGAAGAAGAAGAAGAAGAAATGGATCATGTTCAAGGAGTCCCTGTTTACCTCTCGGTCTACATCTGCTTCACCTGCCCAGGAACATCTTCAATGTGCTTCCACCCCATGTGGAACAACCCTACCCCAGCTCCTTAAAGAGCTGGTTCATTCTGATTTTCTGTCTCTGTGCAAAGGCCACCACCTCAGAGATCTTCTTGAACTGTCCTAACTTAACGTCACTGTGTCTCCGAGTCTAACCCAGGTATTTTTGAGTCACTGCACCGTCTGTGTCATCTGTAACATAGCAAATTTCTAATGATAAGGTTACAGCATACAATTATGCATTTAACTCCCAATTGAAAATAATTGGTATTTGCAAGCTCCGGGAATGCAGAGATCAGGATGTCTTTTGGGCAAGTTTCCACTGAGAACACAGCTCACTTCCTGGCAGGAGGTGGAGACACAGGAGGGATCCACATCCCCTAAGCCCCGAGATGAGCTCCTTCTTGACTCATACCACCAAGAACAAGTTGAGAAGCAAGCACACAGCAGCTCTGAATGACCTCCAGATTTCAAGGCATACTAAGCTAATGAGCAGCTGTTTCACTTCGGGAGAGGCCTTCAGAGAGGAGGATCCCTTCCTTCCCCAGCATGAACAATTAGCGCTACTGTTAAAGAAGTCATTACAAACTGTGTATATGTCTTCTGGATGGCGTTCTGTTTCTCATCATGGGCCCTCTTCCAAGCGTAATATATGGAAATCCCATCTAGAAAGTTTGCTAAAAGAATGAGTAGTCTCTATTTTCCCATCATCTGGGTTCAAACCCAAAGGTCTGCATTTGATCCCAGATGATCTTTCACTAAGGAAGGTTTATTCGGGATACCCCCCTTTACCCCCCCACCCCCCACCCCACACATACAACCCCAGTGAGTTGTAATGTGGAAATCTTACTCTGGTTTTCCAGCACTGTTTTCACAACAGCTAGAAGAGAGGTCACTGTCCTCTCTCTTGTAAACAAAAAGGCCGAGCTGCAGACCTCAGGCCCGGGACAAACACACACTCCTGCTGGGAGGGCAGCCCCATGCAGGGAATGCACAGCAGGGTGCTGTTGGCCAGGAAGCAGTTGTCTACTGTCCATGACTGTGCTGTCAGTCACTCAGAAGCCGGTCTTCAGTAGCTTCCTTTCAAGGGGGCCATTTTCATGTTTCCTCACTGCCCATATGTGGTGGCTTCAATCAAGAGACCAGGCATCTGCCTCAAGAAGGAAGCCTGGAGTATGTGAACACACTTAAAGGCAGTGTCTTGACAGAAAATGTCTATAGACATTACAATGCTCCTAAAAGATCTTGTTACTCTTGTCGTTTCTAAGGTTATCAAGTTCGACTTTGCTAATAAGGAAACTACAGGATTCAAGGGAGAGGAGGGCTGTAACTAATCTCTGTGCTGTCGATGAAGAAAGAATTGCTAAGCAAATTATAATGCATGAATAAGGCTGTTCCAAGAATAGATAAAAACACTTGGCAGAAACTATTTTGGGTCCCCTGTAGTACTTTGGAGCTACCCATTAATTTATAAACAGTTGATCTACTAATTACAAAACCTTTTTATCTGTTCATTTCACCAGGTCCCTAAGGAGCAAGGCAAGCAAACTGATAGATCCTACTGGCTTGCACTGACGAGCACTCTGCACTTTCGGGAAGGAAACAGAATTATTTTTTAAGAAGAACTTTACAATATCTTGAATTTTTAATTTTTTTAAATGGCATGCAAAGCAACAGGTTTGCTAATGGCATTTTCAGAGGTGCTTAGTTTTGGTTGATTCTTCCTCTTCCCACGGGCCTGGGCCCTGACCCACAGTGTTCCTCCACCCTCAGCACTGTCCCATGGACTTTCATATGTCTTCCCTAAAAGTCCCTTTTTTCCCCATCTCCTGGGTCCCTTTCTGACTTGCTGACTGCTACCCACACACACTCCACATAAATACACACATTCAACAAATAGAAGCTAGGATCCAAGGATGAGAATGTATATTTGTCTTTCTGAGGCTGTGTGTTACCTCATTCAATCATATGGTGTGTCAATGAAAGTACTCTCCTTTATACATGTTTTTCTTTATCACCGGGGTAATCAATCCCATAAACAGAGCAACCAGAAAGACCACCCACCGGCGGTTTGCCTCCTAGGACAGAAGCCTAGGCAGAGATACAGTTTGGCTGGCATGACCACTCAGGATCTCACAAGTGATAAATAAAAATCCTCCAGTAGTGAGTATCCTCCACCGTGCAGTAAGTCAGATCAGGCCAGATTACTAAGTCTAGGTTTAATAAACAGAGCAAAGCAACCCCCAGGTGTCTCTTGGGAAGGCAGCAGAGAGAACACGTGGCAGATCTGTGGACTAGGTCTTAACTACTCTGTAGGTGTGGTCTTGAGCAGTCCTGGGGCTGACCCTTGGCGGGCTTTCTCAGGGTGGGGTCTGGGGAGAAAGAGAGGTGGGGCAGATGTAGGGCTTCCACCTAAACATCCCAGACTCCTTGGGCACATGGCGCCTGTAGGGCTTCCACCTAAACAACAAGGTACAGTCTGAATTTTGTTGTTATCACTTGGAGTCTTAGGTCTCCTCAATACACACACAGTGCGGCAGAATTCATCTCCTTGTGGTTCTAGGACTGAGGTCTCTGCTTGTTGCCCACCAGTCAAAAGCCAATCTCTGCTGTCAGAGGACTCCTAATTTTCTTGCCCACTCTCACTTTTTAAAAGCAAGGAGATGGTCTAGCCCATATGACCCTTATCTGGAGGAAGTATCTGGAACCTTTGTAAGGCTCCAGCTCACCAGATTAGGACAGGTCTGTTCAAGATAACCTTGTTATCTTAAGGTCAGCTATTTAGGACCTTAACTATATCTGCAAAACAATCTTTTCAGAGCAGCCCTTATGTCTCTGTTCAACAAGACAATTGGAGGATCTCTGAGTCTGCTGGAGTGCGGAAGTCTTGGTCACCATGTTAAAATTCCACCTACCAGGCTGGAGAGGTGACGGAGCAGGTTAAGGTACAAGCTGCCAAGCCTGACAAGCTGAATTCAATCCTTTGCCATATGGTGAAAAGAAAAAGACCAGACTCCTAGAAGTTGTCCTCTGATCTCCAGGAGCATGCACATGCCTGTGTGTGTAAGTGAGTGTGACACACACACACACACACACACACACACACACACACACACACATACACACACACACACACCAAAAAAATAAGTAAGTGTAAAACTGTTTAAAGAATTCTGCTACTTCTTCCCCATTATCCCAAATTAAGAACACTTACACAACTTGAAAACCAGACTTTAACTTTCTCCCTTGTACCCTTATCTTGCTCTTAAATTAAATGTTCTAGATACTTCAATACTTCAACTTAAGACTTATGATCTTATTGAAGGCAGCTAACAGGATTTATCTTTTTCTATTCCCCACCAATGTTACCATCAGCTAGGGTACATTAGAAGGAATCTCCAATATCAGTCTTGGTGGAGAGAGAGAGAGAGAGAGAGAGAGAGAGAGAGAGAGAGAGAGAGAGAGAGAGAGAGACGAGAGAGAGAGACAGAGAGACAGAGAGAGACAGAGACAGAGAGAGACAGAGAGAGACAGAGAGAGAGAATATGAATATCCGAATGTGTACTTGCTAACTCAGACACGATAGCTTTAATGTCACATGTAAGCACTTAAATTCATCCTTTCCCCTCCAAAGACAGAGGTGGTCCTGGCAGAAGCAAGGTCAATATTGCAGGCATCAAAAAGTCCCATACCATTGTAATGGAAACATTTAGAGTCATGTAATGAACAAACACATATGTGTTTGCTTCAAAGGGTCATAGAAGCAGCAAGGAAATGTTTCCAAAGCTAACAGTAAGATGGAAGCTAAAACATTGCTTCTCATCAGGGCTGCATCTGTCTTCTCTGATTTTCCTTCCTGGAGCTCACAAAAATAAGAAATAAGAATACGAAAATACATTGTTCACTTTGGCAACAAATATATACCAAACCCTACTGCATGCCTGAACAAAACAGTGCCCACTCTGTTTTTGTAGTGTTTTTGTCCCTGAGTGTTTTAGTCACTGTTCTAGAGCTGTGAGGAAACACCACGATCAATGCTGTGTGGATGATTGATTGATAAATAAAGCTGATTGGCCGGTAGCCAGCCAGGAAGTATAGGCAGGACAAGGAGAGAGGAGAATTCTGGGAAGTGGAAGGCTGAGGCAGAAGACACTGCCCGCCGCCATGATGAGAAGCAGATGTTAAGATACAGGTAAGCCACAAGCTACGTGGCAACTTATAGATTAATAGAAATGGGTTAATTTAAGATATAAGAACTAGATAGCAAGAAGCCTGAGCCACATGGCCAAAGAGTTTATAAGTAATATAAGTCTCTGTGTGTTTACTTGGTTGGGTCTGAGCCGCTGTGGGACTGGCAGGTAAGAGAGATTTGTCCTGACCGTGGGCCAGGCAGGACTGGAAAAAACTCCAGCTACAAGGTAACTCTTATTTAAAAAACATTTAATTGAGCTGGAGTTACAGTTTGTTGGGGGTGTTTGTTTGTTTGTTTGTTTGTTTTGGAGACAGGGTTTCTCTGTGTTGCAGTTCTGGCTGTCCTGGATCTCACTCTGTAGACCAGGCTGGCCTTAAACTCACAGAGATCCACCTGGCTCTGCCTCCCAAGTGCTGGGATTAAAGGCGTGCACCACCTCTGCCCAGCTTGAGTTACAGTTTTAGAGGTTAGTCCATTAGCATCACAGCAAGGAGCATGGCAACATGCAGGCAACATGGTGCTGTAGAAGTAGCAGAGAGTTCTACATCCTGATCTGTAAGCAGCAGAAAGACTGGACCTGGCACGGGTTTTGGAAAGCTCAAAGCCCATTCCCCAGTGACACACTTTCTCCAACAAGGCCACACCCACTCTAACAAGGCAGTAAGGCCTGAAAAGTGGCTGGAGCCATATGCAGAAGGGAGATGGGTTCTGAAGAGAGGAGACCATGACTGGACTTAACTGTGGAAGAGCATCCTAGGGGGATGTTAAAGAGGGTAGGGGAGGGCTGGAGGCTGCATAAGCTGGGAGCCCAACTGTCAAGGGTGTGTTTGAGAGACAGTGTTGACGAAAACTGCTGGTCCATCTCCTGCAACCAAAACGAGAGGAAGAGGCCTACCCAAGTGGTTTTAACTACATCCACCACTTCAAAATGACTCACGAAGAAGAAAAGCCAGGATCCAGGAAGAAAAGCTCCCAGACAAATCATGGCAAAGCTGAGAACCTCAGGGGCCTGGAGGAAAGGTCTTCTGGGTGGGGAAGTAAGAGAAAGCATTGCCTGCTTTTCTGGTGCCCCAAGAATTATAAATCAGGTAAGTAACTGCTCTCTGGTACTTGAAATATTAAAACTTCGGAACAAAGACATAATAAGAGGAGCCCATGCCTGAGAAATCGAACTTCTGAGCACTCAGGGAGCTGCTTGAACCTTGGACTACTAAGCAAGCCTATGCTTCCTCCCATTGCCAGCTCTCCTGCGAGGAAGGCAGTTCTCTCTCCACAACTTCTCTTCAGCTCCGCACACAGCTGCCGTGTGTGTGTGTGTGTGTGTGTGTGTGTGTGTGTGTGTGTGTGTGTGTGTGATGTTTTCCCCCTGATGATATCTGAGAGAAAGTCTTCAGCTAGCACTGATCTTGCCTGTTAACACCTTGTAGCTCAGTCCCTAAAGGAGGCCTTCAAAGCACTTAGCACAGACAGGGCCCAACATTGTCCGGGCATCCTCAAAAGGGCCACTAGGGATCTAGAGCATTCCTGGAATGGCCAAAAAGGGGTACTTTACACTCTCATCCACAAGTCCAATCCTCTGTACATGTATAAAGATCTGTGTCCCTGAGACAATGAGACTTGTGGAAGAGATATGACCAGAAAGACTATAAAGACAAAGTTCTGACGGGACTAGAGATGGCTCCGCAGTGAAGAACACTTACTGCAGGAGGTCAGGGTTTGGTTTCTGGATCCCACATGGCAGCTCACAATCGTCCTTGACTCCAGTTTATGGGGAGCTAAAGCCTCTTCGGACTCCTGTGGGCTTCTACACACATGTGAACCACATATACACTTAGGTACAAACATACACACGTAAAATATCAAAATAAAGAACTCTGGCTGAGAACCTAACAATAGAAATTCTGTTCATTTGCACTGCTTTTTCTAACTTTGCACGAAGACAGAGTGATAAGGGCGAACAGCTGCTTTGATTTAATTTGTTGGGTTTAATTCAAAATTTTGCTAAGTCAAATAATTACTGATTCTTTGGTTAGTTTATCATTCTATGACTTAAGCAAATCTGAAATGTTTAAATGGCTTCACAAATAATTTTTTTTCAATAGTGAACTACAGTAGAGTTTCATATGTTTTCCTCTGCCTACTGTTATTCCTCCTGCCCCCGTGGTCTCCACCTTGAGCAAAAGAATTTGATTCTGTGTCATTATTTCTCCAATTTCTAATGGTGGGTTCCTTCTCAGACATGAAAACCGAATTAGAAAAAGTTTGAAGCCATTCCTTAAACAGACCCACTGAGAGGGTCAATGCTATATGTTACCGTAAGAATTGAGTGAAAACAAAAAGAATCAATGAATGGTCATAATTGAATGTCTCAGGTCCAGCTCAGGAATAAAAAGGTATAAGACTATTTCCACCTGCCATATCCAAATGAATCCTAAGACCACACATGAGCGCGAGTGCTTGTGAGCATGCATATATGAGGGTCTATGTGCACATGTACACAGATATGTTGCACAAAACTTCTTATCTCTACTGGATACAGAACCTGGTATCTAGGCTTTCTTTCACTCTTTTCTGTATTGTCTCAACCCTCCCTTCTTTTCTTCATCTCCTGAATCTTCCCTATGCCATGCAATCCACTTCAATGTAGGGTCCCTCTCCCAGCGTGTTCACAGGGCCTCTGGCCACTTTAGACACATACAAGTGTTTACATTGCGCTATCTGTTCCTTTCCTGAGACCTATAACAAAGAAACTATATTTGTTTCTATTTCACAAAACCCAGCCCTTAGTATGAGACACTCTGATTCCCTTAAAGCATGGAACTGAGAGGCCTGGGCATGAGGTTTAAGGAAGGTCCCTCCGCATCACAGGGTAACTGGTTTAGTCACCTGAAACTCATCATGGCTGCAACTTTTTACTCTGCTCCCTTTATTACCCAGTGTGTGGGGGATGAGGAATAACAAGGGGTCTGAGGTAACAGGAAGTGACACTACAGTTTGACTTTTCTTCCTGTCTGGATACTTAGATATGCTGCACACCAACTGCAGGATGCCCTACATGTATACAGACGGTGCTCAGACAAAAGAGCACCGAAAACCAGTCAGCCCACACCCAGCCTGACTGACTGCTAAGACCCAGATTACACAATAAATTCAGAACTGGCATCAAGACTCTAAAATGTGGCTTGAATGAATGAACTGGAGCAAATTACAAAATTTAAAATCAACCTACTTATAAACATGCAACTAGCAGTTATTTCCTGTGGTCCATTTCCAAAAGAAGTCACACACACACACACACACACACACACACACACACACACACACACACACAGAGAGAGAGTGAGAGAGAGAGATACATATATACATATGTATATGTTTTTCTTTAGAGTTTATGTATCAAATAAACTATTCACAGTGTTTGATATTGGGACAGTTGCAACCATGGACACTAAGACTTCCTTCTCCCTTTTTACCATCTCCTCCTCTTCCTCCTCCTTCCTAAGCTGCTGCTAATAAAACAGGAAACATCTCCAAGAAGGAGATGTGTGACAAGAAACGCTAAGCTGCCTTCTGAGAAGTTGGAGCTTTTGGGTATCTCTGCCTCTGCTTCCACTGCCTTGCTTTACCCTTCCCTCATACAGAGGAACTTTGAGGCCAAACACAGCCCCAAAGCTCATTAACCCAGCGCGAGATCCGCACGGTCATGTCTCCCAAGTAGTTATGTTCAACAGCAGCCTTTCCATAAAGAGGAAACTCAAATTAACAATGAGATATAAATAAATTCCAGACAAAATTGTACTGGATCACAGGGTCTGAAAACTTGCCTGACAACCTCTTGGGTTCTCATTATAAACAGCTTGTAAACTGTATACCAAAGACATGGAAACATTTGGCCAGTACATGAATGGGACAATTAGTCATAAATCTTGAGGTTGCCACAACCAAACCAAAATTGCCATTGTCGAATGCGAAAGACTTTTACATTTTAAAATGATCTTTTAGTAAGAATTAGGCCTTGTGTTTTCAGTGTGCTCACAACGGAAATGTAATTACAACAAACAAAACTACTTTTAGAAGGCAAATACGACTCACTCCGAGGATAAGAAAGGCTTGTTGGAAAGATCAGAACCTGAGAGGTTTAAGAATACAAACAGAAACCTACCCACTTCATCATATTGCTGTGTAAGGCACTCTGGTCTATCCACATGAAAACTGTCTCTACCTGAAGTGATTAGTGAGGACTCTTTAGCAGATTCCTCCTGGGAGTATAAAGCACTAGGAACCCAAAGTAAGAGAGGACTATGAACGGAAGGGTTGATTGTTATCTTCCAACCTGCTTGGGCTGCTCTTATTTCAATAGCTAATTTTTCTCAGACACTCTGCAGGAATTGCTAGGAAGAAAAAAACTCTTCCAGAAACCAGCAGACACTGGGGACAACCCCAGATCTCACTCCTTCCATGGCCTCTCACGATGCAGATTTTTCAGTGAGCGTCAGTGTGAGTTGCAGATGCCGGCCAACTACAAGGATGATATCCCAAATGCAGGTACAGAACTACACAGGCACCTGGCCACTCACAGAGGTACACGGCAGCTCGAGGACGCAAGAAAGCCTGGCTACATCCTGGAGTTTCACTGAGCCAAGTCTGAGAACACTGCGTAGAGTAATTCACTTGGGGGCCACAGCCAAATTCTGAGTTGGATCCTAGACTTTGATGTAATCTAAAGCTCAGCCGAAATATGCTGTCCGATATGTTACCTGTTACCCAACAGCAAGTCACTGCACTCAGTTTAACAAAGATTCATTCATGGAATACCATCGTGCACGGGAGGTGGGAGAGGCCAGAAGGGTAGGACTGTCGACAGGAACTCAGAGGCTGGCTCCTCCATGCATAGGTGAGTCAGCCAATTACAGTCTCCCGTGGCAAAACAAGATTAACTTGGCGTGCGTACCACGTGGATGGTTTTGAGAATTAACTTGTCCTCTATATGTTAAACACCGAGCATCATCACATAATTAACTTTCAATAAAGATCAGCTGTTACTACTATTTCAAAAGTAAAAAATCACCTTTTGTAAACAAAAGAGTCTCAAAATTTAGAGGGCACAAGGCTTACAAAATTAAGACTTCCTAGAATGGACAGACAGACAGACAGAGAAGGGTTTCCCGTTAAAAAAAAAAAGGTTGCTAGGTCCAGTCCTAGTAATTCCAGTCTCGTAGGTCTAGTGCAGTGGTTCTCAACCTTCGGAGTGCTGAGACATTTAATACAATTCCTCATGTTATGGCGACCCCCACCCATAAGATTATTCCAGTGATAATTCACTACTTCATAGCTGTAATTTAGCTACTGTTATGAGTTGTAATGTAAATGTCTGATATGCAGGATATCGGACATGCGACTCCAAGGGGGTCACAACCCTCAGGCTGAGAACCACTTGTCTAGAGCGACAGCAGCAGAGCCATTTATGGAACTCTCTCAGGTGATACTGATGCAGAAGATGCCTGTGTGTCCCGACTTGGAGCGCCACTCCGCTGACTGGAAACCAGCGCGTTCGGGAAGACAGCGGAAGCTGCTAAGAATAGACAAACAGCAGAACCTACCAGGCACAAGGAAGGCAGAAGCCCAGACCTGCACTTTCAACTCTCTACCCTCGGCTGCTCCACGTGCAGCATTCTCCAGCTGAAGAGACAGGAGCAGACCCCACAGGGGTGGCCATAACAGCCTCTTTCCACGTGGCTCCAGGATATGTGCAGTCTAACAGAAAGACGGGAGAAGAGGAGGGAGGTAGGGCACATAGTCTGATAAAGCCAACAGCCTGTGGGTTCTGGTGAACAGGTAAGCACATTAAAGCCAGACAAGTCGCTTCCTAAAAAAAGACAAGGACTCTCCTCTGCAAACAGGGTGAGGTGCTCATTCCCATATACGTACTTAGGTGGAAGGCGAAAACCAAAAAATTATTTTGTTTTAGCCATGACAACTATGGAATTTACAAGTATCTCCCTTTTAGAAAAAGAAAACAAATGGAGGTTTTGAACAGGTATAAAATAGCACACCAAGCCACAGCAGGAGCAAGACCTAGCAGGTTTGGACTCAGCCTCCAAAACACAGAATGAATTCTTTCCCTGGCTCCCCGCGCCTTCCCTCGAGTCTAAGCCACATTACTGTGTTCTTAACACATAAAAGAGCCTGCTCTGCAGTCGCTGGGCTTCCACACACTGCCTCCCAGTCTTACTTACTCAGGTTTATGTAGGCTTCTGTTTTTACTGTCTGCCTGTCCCTGCTAGTTCATACTCTCCTTGTGAGGCAGCTCACTCCTGGAGCCCTAGACCTCATGAAGGTGTGCTTGAGACTCACTCAATCCTGCTTTTTAAGAAAAGAAGAAAAAGAGACAAAAGACCACCACTAGCATGGCCCTGTAACACCCTTGTCTGTCTGTCTGTCTGTCTGTCTGTCTGTCTGTCTCTCTCTCTCTCTCTCTCTCTCTCTCACACACACACACACACACACACACACACACGGGGGGGGGGGGGGGATATATGCATGCAGCCTTGAATGCCTATTTGCCCGGTCACATGTTATCAGTATGCAGAAAGGAGAGTTGTGACAGGCACAAAACTTCTGGCGAAAACAAGCATCCACCCATAAAACATGAAGCAGCTGCTCACAGGGATGCCTCCCATCTCTGAAGTTGTCTTCCCTCTTAGGTCATCTTAAATTCAAACATTGGCTAAGGTAAATATGGCTCCCGTCTCTTAGGAAGAAAGCCGTCTTACATACATACTTGCAAAGAAGAATTACTGCCTCAACTCGGAAGCCTCCCCCAACACATTATAAACTCTGCCTTATGCTATTGTAAATATTAAGGTTTGCATTAAACATTCAGGAAAGCTGCTCTGGGTGAATAATTAGACAGAGCAAATATTTGTTCAAATAATCCTCCATTGGACCTCCTCTTTTCAACAAGCCAGGGAAAGACAGATAGATATAGGATGCAAAGGCTTTGGGCCCAAATCTTCCCCTAACCCCATTACTGCACTCTATCAAGACCCATGAATCTTCTTAAGAAACAAGAAGCTTCGTGCTTCATTCACTAGCCTAGAACTTTCTCCCAAGACTTCTGAACTTCTAGTTCCCCTGCTGAGGCAGAGTCAGGCTGACACCAGGCCCAGGCACCTGAACTTCACAGACCCTTTGTCTCCAGACAACACAATCAGTCCGTGACAGCCAGATTAACCCCCACGCCACCCACCCCCACACCAGCACACATAGTAACATACACACACACATATCAATACACACACACACACACACTCCTTATCTGTCCCTTCTCAGAATCTGTTCTTATTCCACAATGGAGGCACTGTAGAGCAGAAAAAATCAGTTTTTGCTACTATTTTACTGTCATTTGGGAAAGGCCAACATTTCTGGTTCACCAACAGCATCTTGCTGGCTTCACTTCTGTTGTGTGGCCAAAAAAAAAAAAAAAAACAAACCCAAAACCCAACAACAACAACAACAACAACAAAACCGCTTCCTTCCAGCCAGAGGGGGACATGCAGAGTTTAGAAATTACATTGGTTTCTTGGGAGATGGATGCTTCCTGCAGGTAACTTGTTGAACAATTTAAAGAGGGAGAACGGGAAAGAAAGAGGGGGAGGGAGGGAAGGGAGAGGAGAGATGGATTCTCCATTTTTACAATTCTCTTTTCTTCCCTTGACTTGTGGGATAAATGAACAGAGAGCTATAAACTACTCACTCATACCCTACTAGCTGATGAAGTTATTTTTTTAAAAGAGGAGAAATAAATAAGCATACACTCATGCTCACTCACATTTCTATGAGGAGCAACAAATACACAGTTTGTGATGGAAACAGTTGTATTGGCCCAACTCAAGGCACCGAACTCCAGTCAATGACTTTCTATACAAAGGACACACCTGTGCCTCTGTCTTTGCGGAATGTGCAGTACAGCCCAGGAAACTTGGATATGTACACATTTGAAGAGCTAGCTAACAATATATGGAAGGCTCAGCCACATTTCACAGAGGGAACTTTCAGAACTGCATTGAACTGGAAGCCCCCCCGGGGCTGGGGGTTATGGTACCCACTGCCGAAGACTGCATGTGTGTCTGAGAGTGCTTTAGGAAAAGGAATGACGAGTCATAATGACAGCTTTTTAGGGCACTTTCTCAGCCCTTCACCTGCCGGTGGCAGCAGCAGCCACTGCTTCTTTCTGGAGTGTGAATGGCGGAAGGAACCGAATCCCAAATGAAGATACTGTGAAAAAGTCTTCAGAGCACTAGCCAAGTGCTCTTCACACCTCAGCAAACACCATCACGAAAAGCAGACCCAAGCTCTGGGCTGCAGGATGGTATTGCTGGCCACACAAGGCTACTTAAACTTTTTAAAAATTCAAGCCTCGTTTGCACTGTCTACATTTCAATATTTAATGTCCACACAAGGCTAATGGTTGCCCTGTATCTTGAGAACATTTCACCATCACAGAAACAAAATCATAGGTTTAAACACAAAGGTCCATTTTGAGATTTTTTTTTTCATTGAAAGGACTCTAGATTAGGCTTCTGAAGCTCTACATTTCAAAAACAACGAGTGAACTAAACCCAGCCTCATCCACTGAGAAACACACTGTTTCAGTCGCTCTAGATCTGTGGCGCTGGAAAGACTAATTCACTGGAGAAAATGCTCCTTTTACAGTATCTCGTACATCTGGCAGAGCCCAAAGTATTTCTAACCCAGTTGACGGTTAGATGCAATCAGATAGATGCAACCAGCGCATTTTTCTACCAGCGTAATAAGAACACCAAGTCGATGGTCTGAATCCCAAATCGGAACACTCCGAGCATCAGCTGTTTGGACATATTCTTTCAATTAAGTGGATCTTGCACAGCACTTTTAAAGGGGGGGAGGGAGGGAGCAAGCCAGAAAATGCTATGGAGAATAGGCAGAAGGAGGATGGGCCCAGAGGGAGGAAGGCCCACAGGAGAGAGACCATCTCTACCCAATCTCCATTCTTGCCATCTCGCTTCTGCCCGTCTACCACTTAAATATTCCACTCCCATTTTTGAGGTCTTACAAATAAATGGAGCTAGCATTCTGACCCATCAGCACAGTAATGGTTTTCCACACCCCAGCACTTTTTGACATCAGCCTCTAACCCACTCTAGCTCTGCTCCTCAGAGGGGGGCCAATCAATATTTGTTTTCAGTGCTGACCATGTGTTCAGGCATCTTTGTTTTGGAGCCGGATCTTCTTTAGAAAAACCAGCATGGTAGAAGAAGTCTCTAATCCAATCCATGTTTCCTGCTGACAGGCAACTTGTCTGTAATTCATCAATGATATCCCCTCGGGCTATGGATTTTTCTGGATTGGCGACCTGCTGGGTATGTTCCTGGTTCTCAATATGCACGGTGTGGGTGGGGAAGCATGCTCCAAGGGAAAGATGTGGCTGGCAGGGAAGTTGCGCAGCAGTCTTTCACAAAAAGGGCATTGTCTGGTGGAGGAGTCCCCAGAAAAAGCTTAGCCTGTGGCCTTCCTTCCTTTGTGTGTGCTTGTTCCTTGCTAACTGACCTACCTCTCTCTGGAAAACTCCTGAAAATTCTGGCCTAGAGCTAACATGCAGCTTCACTTTGCTTTTTCAAAGAGACTGGCACGTTTGACCCAATTGCCCCTCGTGCATTTCCCCCATATTACCATGCCAGATACATTGTAGACTGCTGGAGAAATCTCAGCACAGCTTTGCACCGACTTTATTACAAGCATCAATGCTGTCAACTGCCATCTCTTAAGTCACGATGTCTGGTACAGAGTATGCATTGTATGTCTACAGAATTAACAAGTGAATGACTCCACTGAGTTACCTGGAACAACTGTGCTGGACTGTTTTCAGACATGAACATTTCTAATGTCCATATAGAAACTTGCCATTCCTCAAGACATAATCTATTGCCACTGACTCTGAACCTTGATAGATGTGATGTAATATGGTAGAGCCATGACTGCCTCCTTCAAGACTGACTTTTGGCTCCACGCACATGGCTTACCCTTAGAATGCAGCCACCAGAGAATGAGGAAGACATTGTATAGAGATGCTGCCACACAACATAACCAGCCTCAAACAAATGCTGAGCTGCTGGCAAGCAGACTGAGAATGAGCAGTAAGCAGTATTCAGATGTATGTTATCTGATAGACAGGCCTCCACTGGTAACTGAAAAACCAAACTAGAATTTAAAATCCAGTTCTGTGATTAACTGCACCGCTCAGAGTCCGGTTGCTCAAGAGCCATGTGTACCTAGTGGCTGCCCTGTTGGAAAGTGCAAATATACAGCTAACCCCCTTCATCCAAAGGTTCAGGTGTCCAGAGTCAACAGCCCAAATATACTAAATGGAAAGCTCCAGAAACAAACATCTCTAAATGCTCTATTCCATGCTGTTCTTAGTAGCAACATGAAACCTCATAGACAGTAGTGAGTCAGTCCTCCTTCCAGCACATTTACACTGTATACGCTATCCACCCATTAATCACTCAGAATCATATCAACTACTGAGCTATCCTAGCACTTGTGATGAAGGAGCCCTTATATATGGTGCATATGTTATATATTTATGGTAATAAAGATCACAATGCTTATGTCGCTCCATTTCATTTCACAGGTATAGTATAATCTCACATTATCACAAGAAGCAAGACAGGAAACATAATACATTGAGAATTTAAAGCTGAGCGTGGTGACACATCCCTTTAATCCTAGTACTCAGGTGGCCGAGGTGGGCAGATCTCTGTAAGCTCAAGGCCAGCATATTCTGGATAATGAGTTCCAGGATAGCCAGAGTTGCATGGCAAGAGCCCATCTTTAAAACAAAACAAAAGAGATTTTGAGGTGGGGAAGAAGAGGTCACAGTCACATGATAAATTTTTTTGTTGTATTGTTTTGTTTTGGTCTTGTTGTCGTTTTCAAGACAGGGTTTCTCATTGTAGCCCTGGCTGTCCTGGAATTTGTTCCACAGACTAGGCTGGCCTCAAACTCAGAGGTCCACCTGCCTCTGCCTCTCAAGTGCTGGGATTAAAGGCATAGATTTTTATTGTAGCATGATACAATTATTCTAGTGTATGGTATTATTGCTAATCTGTTATCATGCCTAATTTATAAAATATATATATATATATATGGTTTATGCATGCCACAATTTTCAAACTCCTACTAGGTGTCTTGGGGCACATCCCTGTAAACAGTGAGGGCTTATATAGGATTCTACACATTCTGGGAATACCTAGTAACACTACTTCAGATGAACTGAGGGCCATTCTTTAAGTTCTTTAGCCAAGGCCCTAAACAGCACAGAGCAAAGGTATCTATGTTCTGTCCTATCTTAACGCTTAATCCTCAATCCATCATCTTAATAAACAACTGCTCATGCTGGCACATTGTACAATAATTTGTGATGCAGCCTCTGTAACTGGGAAAACAAATCTTCATATTGGAACTTCTGAGACTCTTTGCAAAACTACATTACTCTTACATTTCTTCAAGCAAATTGGAAAGGGGAAGAGAAGAGCCACAAGCAAATGGGAAACAGTCTTTTGTTGTTGTTTTTTTAATGGCTTATTGTAATGCAACTGAATATTCCTCTCTCACTGACCCTCTCCCCATCCTAAGCCAAGTAACTAATGTTTTTGTTTTCTTTTGTGCAGAAAAAAGGTGAAATTTTTCCATGAGTGCTCTTCTCTAAGACCCAGGCTGCTGAGCACTGACTTTATTCTCATGACCTTACCCATCTCTGGAAGATAAAAAAATAAGATGCCAAGACGGCCACCGTCCGGTTCTCCATGGTTCAGCCACACTTCTACAAACCCTCCACTGCAGTGAACATCACTGGCAATGGGAAAGAAAAATCCCCTTCTGCTTGTCTCCCCCTACAGTGAAGGGGTGATAAAAATGAGGTGCTGGTTGCTCCATCCTTTTTGGGAGAGTCTCAGTGTAGCCTTTGGCTGGCCTGGAACTCATCGTCCTTGACTGCACAGAGATCCACCTGCGGGGATTAAAGGTGTGCACCCCCAACCCTGCCCTGCATGTCTGCTTTTTATTGTACACTAGAAGAGTCTCCGCTCTCAAGAGCAGCAAGTAGGCTACATTACACTCAGATTTCTATCCCTATTTACTCTAAGAAAGGACTTGTAATTGTTTACTAGAGGCAAAAAGGGCAGATACAAAAAAAAATCTCAAAATCATCAGTCATCAGTATAGAGCAGAGTCCATCATTTTTTCAGTAATGGGTCAGACCTGGGCAATGGGTTGTATTTTGCCAACTGTTGATCTTGACAAAAGGACAAGTGACTAATGCTATTAACTCAGAAGGAAATTGGTTAGAGAAAGAGATCAAGAAAGATAAAAACTTAACCCAGCTAAGCTGACACATACACTTTGCATCATTTAGTAGGAACACAGACTAGGAGACAACCTATTTCATCCTTTGTCTAAAAGCATTAGCTCAGATTAGCTCATCTCTTTTTTTCATAAGTTATTAAGTATAGCTTACTGTGCCATTAAAATCTCAGTGCACAAGAAGCCACAGAATTATAAAGCCCTCTCCCCTTGTGTGTCGAGCATTTTAAAAGACCAAGTCTGCTTGGATGGCATCGTCGTCCATCCATTCAGGCTGCTCTGACAAAGTAGCAGACTCCGTAGGTTATAAACAATGACATTTATGGCTCAGTCCTAGAGGCTGAGTAGTCCAAGATGAAGACACCGTATTTGGTGCCTGGTGAGGGCTTGTTCTGGGCCATCCATGGTGCTTCCTTACTGTGTCCTCACATACTGGACTATACCAACACGCTTCTTGGGGCTCTTCCAGAAGATAACTAATGCCACTGATAAAGACAGAGCCCTCAGGACAGAATCACCTTCTGAAGGCTCTACCTCTTCTAGGAATACTACTACGCTGAAGAGTAGGTTTCAATGTGTGTTTGAGAGGGCTGCTAACATCAGACTATATCAGATATTTAGACTGGTCCTCTTTTATTACTGAAAACAAAAGACATGAACTCATATCACAAAGGACCCAAATCAGAGGCTAACTTGATTATTACCCTTTATAAAACCAGGAGTGCCTGGCTTTACCCCCAAAGACAGACACTGGTCCATCTAGAATAAGGAGAGCACCTGTCTGGTGTCACCCCCATGACATGACGGCCCATATGATCACGGTTATGTTTTAGACTTGAATATATCACCCAAATGTTCAGGGATTGAAATTTGATTCTTGTACTAGTAGAGCACATGACTGAGAGGCAAGTGAATCATGGGGACTCTGATCCATCAGTGCATCATCTCCCAGACAGATGCATAGGATGTCATCATTAGGAAATGGGAAGGAGGTCACTGTAGGGTGTGCCCTGGAAAGAGGCACCTTGTCTTCAGCCACTTTCTGTGTCTATCTGCTTCCCAGCTGCCATAATGCAAAGCAGCTCTGGTCCTCACTACTCTTCTGCTATAATCTACTACTGCACTGCCATGGTCCTCCAAAAGCCAGCCCAAGTAGGTTGACCCTCTGAAGTCATGAACCAAAGTAAGTCTTCTTTAAGTTGCTCTCATGCACAATGGTGAAAAGGCATTCAGGACCCAAAGTCACAGGATGTCCGTTCAGTTCATGGTGCTCAACTTTTCAAGCATCATGCTCTTTTCCCAGAGGAAACACCATATCCCCCATAAACAACTGTTTGTGTTCTTAGGACCACATTTAAAACTCATTCTAAAATCAGTAACAGTATTAACTGTCTTGGCCTTAAGAAGATATACAAAAGGTAAATGCTCACCTGTGTCCCTGTCTAAATTGTACCAGACTTCATCTCCCACCATGCTCTCTTCCTTACTGAAACTTTCACAGTGACATTGCCAATGATACTCATTCAAAATGCTGGTCAAATGACATGTGTGCCACCATACTGGCATGCACAGCTGTCATCGCAAAGTTTGACCTCTTCAAAGACCTGAGATAATAAGCTAGTCCCTTACAAGCTAATGAGAATATACAGGACAAGATAGGTGCCTTTGCTACATCTCCACCTCTCATTCCCCACTCTGAACCCCAATAACTGAATACAAAGCTATTGTTCATTTGTACCCATCTCCACTCCCCCAGGACTCTTGGGGCCTTCCTCTCTCCAGTGAACCAAGTATGTGGAGTCATCCCTACAGTATGCTTGGTGACTGGCACTTTTATGTTGTTTTCAAAGGTCTTCTTGGAGAAAAGGACCCTGGTGCCCTTCATGATTAGGGATAAATTCTGCATTTTCAGGAGAGATGATTCTGTCTAGGGATTCATAAGAATCATCAATATGAAAGTGCCCTAGACCCAGCACACAAATGCAGAAGAGCTGAGTATGGGTGAGGAACCCTAGGTATATGTCCCCCAAGGCAAACTCATCATGACTACTGAAGGAGTTTGACTGTATCATCCATTTCAGGGAAACAGAGGCAGGAAGACTGGGAATATAGAAGTCAGTAGCATGTGACAACTCCAGATCCATTGCACCCTAGGGTTCCAGGTGCCAAGGAAAGAAAAGAATGAAAGCCATGAATTACACAATGCCAGGAGCACACTTTTCCTCTTTCTTGAGTCTGTCATACAAATAGACAGATAGGTTTTAAAGAATGAGAAAACCAGCAGCTACTTAATGGTGCATCACATAGAGACTTGGTTGTTTTAGCGTTTCACAGACTGTTTGAAACCCTTACTTTAGGGCTAAAGCAACCCAATTCTGCATAAAACATCTCCCACTGATTAAACCAATGAAAATGCAATCATATAATGTCTAAACAACAAACAAGCCAATATTTATTCCAATTTTAAAGGAGAGTGATTCTAGAATAGAGAACTAAGGTCTACACAAGGACTACATCCCCCACCATGCCTTCTTAATGCAGACACATGCTATTCATCATTTTTGCAGATGCACCGAATAAGATTAAGCAATAGAAACCAAAAGACATCTGTGCTTCGGTTTTAGATGCTCTTTTGAATTTCTGGTACAATTCTGATCAATGCCCCATGAAATACATCCTCTAATATGCTTTTGAAAGAAATTATAAGGCAGCAATTGGAAAACACAAGGTTTCTAAATTGTGTGAGGCTCACACATTTTTAATCCTCAATGATATTTCAACTCCAGGAACCACACTGAAAGGACTCTAGTATGGTGCCCGACAGCGGGGCATTGGCTTTTAATCTGCAGAGCCCTTCAGTCTAGATTCCTATTGTTTTCCTTCCTCCTGCCTCTGCTTCTGCATTCAAAGGCTTATACACAGCACCTTTTACACCTAGGAAGAAAAGAGAGTAGAAATGTTGTTTTAAAAACTTCAGAAAAACATTTTATTTTTCATGGCCAGAACATAATCTCATAGGTAAGCTTCAAAATACAACACAAAGCTAAAGCTTTAATATTTTTTCACTATGTGCTGAGAGGGAGAAAGACTTGAGGGGTGTGTGTGTGTGTGTGTGTGTGTGTGTGTGTGTGTGTGTGTGTGTTTGTGTGTGTGTGTGTAATGTGCCTTTGGATTCCTTATTCCTCTAAAAACATGCAAAATGTGCTTATATTTCACCAAATGTTACCAAAGTTTCTCATTCATCCCCATTCAATGATAAGTTATATTTTTGCAAAAAGATTTGTGTATAGAACAAGAAAAGCAGGAAGGCAGAAGGGAGAGGATTTGGTTAGCATTAGGAAACACTGAACAGTGCCCCTCACTTAGACAAAAGCACTGCCGTGAACTTGAGTATATTTATAAAAGCTTTCTAAACACAATCCTTATCTACCCTTAAAGAGGCTGAGTCAGGAAAGTCATAGAGCAGTGGGTATGAAACTCAGCAGGAGAGCACTTGTCCAAAGGCCTTGGGTTCTATTCCAAGTACCAAAGCGGGTAGGGGTGGGGTGAATCCCAGTATCACAGTCCTATCTCAAAGCTGCAGATCATCTGAAATTCGTGCAGGCACACAGGAGTCTCAGAACTGTGCAACTCGCTTCCACTTCACATACTTGCCTGTAAAGGGAAGTTGCCTGAGGTGATCTCTTCCCGCCTCAAAGACAATGTCTTGGCTGTGGAGCTAGGCACTATTTAACTTCTTATTGGTCAATAACATGCCCTAGCAAGCAATAAATACGGCCTGACCCTGCCACTGCCCTTTAGCACGGCATGCATCATTGATCTTATGGGTCCCTGGAAAAAAGCCAATCGGAAGAAAGCTAAGCGGAGGCCGAGTGCTGTTTCCCAGGGTCCCTCTGCAAGTCCTTAGTAATAGGCGAGGAATGCGGTACGTTTTCAATCGCCCCAGTACATCCTGGATGTGTCTGTGATGGGGAAGATGAGAGACGCTTAAGACTGTGTGTACAAAGAAAGTAGTCTGACCCAGAACAGAGCAAAGTCTCCCAGTCTACACAAGTCTAGTGCGGCCTAGAAAAGGGAGCCCAAAACTGTAAAGGAAGAACTCATTCCCATGATCCTCTTTGTTTTCACCATTTGATAAACATGTGTTTCCTTCCAAAAACAACTATAATAAAACATACATTGAGCCAATTCTGGGGAGGCCCCTGCCAGGTGAGGGAGGCACCAGAGAGCTAAGTAGTATTAACCCCTGTGCATCAATAGGATGTTACCTCAAACAGAAAGTTTCTACATTTTCTATTATATATCTATCCTCATCATTTAAAAATATTTCTGAGAGACAAGTGGGTCTCTATGGTGATATTTTATTTGTACTGAAATGTGATTTTATTTGTATGTTAATAAATAAAGTCTCCTGGGGATCAGAGCTAATAGCAAGCCATAGCAGAAGTCTGGCAGTGGTTGCACACGCCCCTAATCCCGATCACATGACAGGAAGATCTCTGTGTGTTCAAGGACACCACCAGCATGGAGACACATGCCTTTAATCTCAATACCAACCATAGAAGATCTGGAGGTCTGTATAGATGGGCAGTGACAAGGAGGTCATGTGGTTGGGTTTACAACCAATGAGAAGGCAGAACAGAAAGTCTATAAGAAGACAGACACACAGGAAGTAGTTCTCTGGCTGAGGAGGACAGCAGCAGCAGTGAAGGGTAAGGTTTTTAGCTCTTAGCTATTGCTCTGACCTCTTGGGCTTTTTAACTCTGCAATCAGCTCTGTGTTTCTTATTTAAAAAGACAGTTACATCTACAGGTCTCTGTGAGTTTGAGGCCAGTCTGGGCTATACAGGGAGACCCTGCTTCAAAAACAAAAGAAATATCTCCAAGCATACAGCCCCTATACACTGGTTTATTTTTAGGTAATAAACATGGTCTACAGTAGTGATATAAAACACACATTGTGAAGTACACAAAATAAGATTGAGGTGTAATGTTGAAGCAATTCTCTATTATTAAATAGCAAAAATATTAATGAAAGCAGAGTGAGAGGACATGCCTCTTTCTTTTAGAACTCAGTTTACACTTTCTAAGCCAGTGATTCCCAGATTGAGTGTGAAATTGGAGGGCTTCTCCTTCTCCCACAACTTGAAACTCATGGGGGTTGCAGCTGCATGGGAAAATAAACACAGATAAGAAACTGCAAACAGTAACTGCTCATGCATCAATACTGAGGGACCAGGCTGTGGCTGGAATCCTACCCACTAGATTCAGAAGAAAATGTTCTCTGAACTCTAACAAGACACTGCAGCTTTCCCACTGGCGAAGCAGTTTTTATTCAAATTCTATCAAAAAAAAAAACTATAAGCTTATATTTTAACAAATTAATTTCTTATTTTTGTTTTTGTTTTATGTGTGTGGGTATTTTGCCTGCTTGTAGGTCTCTGTGTGCATGCAGGGCCCACTGAGGTCAGAAGAGGGCATTGAAGCTCCTGGAATGACAGACAGTTTGTGAGCCACCATGTGGTGCTGGGAATGAACCTGGGTCCTCTGGAAGGGCAGCAGGAGCTCTTAACCCCTAAGCCATCTCTCCAGGTCCCAACAAATTAATTTTTGGAAGAAAAAAATTTTTAATTTTTAAAAGACTACAAACCATGTTGAAAGATACTTACAAAAGTGGTTTTTCTGGGGGGGGGGGTAGGAGGTTGAGATAGAATTTATCTGTGTGGCCCTGGCTGTCCTGGAACTAACTCCCTCTGTAAATCAGGCTGGCTCTGAACTCAGAGATCTACCTGCCCCTGCCTCCCAACTGCTGAGATTTAAACCATGACCACCACTGCCCAGTAAAATAGTAACCTTTGTTTGCTTTGGTTTTTTGTTTGTTTGTTTGTTTTTATTTTTCAAGACAGGGTTTCTCTATGTAGCCCTGGCTGTCTTGGAACTCCTGCCTCTTGCCTCCTGAGTGCTGGGATTAAAGGCCTGTGCCATCATGTCCAGCTTTTTTTTTTTTCCCCTTCCTTTTCCAAGGTTGTTTTAATGTGAGAAAGAGGGGAAGTCCCTCTGAGAAGAATACATGTGACTTCTTATGTTGGCTTTTCAACAAAAGGTCTCACATTGTAGCCTAAGCTACCCAGGAACTCACTATGTACACAGCGTTGGCCTCATATCCAAAATGATCCTCCTACTTCAGACTTTCAAAGTGCTGAGATTATCAGTGCACACCTCCTTGCCCAGCAACATACAATATCTCTAACAAGGGAAACATCCCAAATAAAGTATGTTTGAAATCAGATCTCAACATAAAGGTCTTGCAAAAGAGGGAACTTTTGGTGCATTAACTGTCAACTTTATACAAGACAGAATTAAATCAAAACATGTATTTGCACATTTCCTGGTAGGTAGTTTAGCTCTAAATGGCTACTAAGAAAATGGATTTCAACAGCTCCCAGGTACCACTAGAACCTTTTGTATGATATTCATGGGGAACGGGACCTCTCTATGTTGAGATCCCAACTAAAACAGGGAAGGAGAAAAGCACCAATTTTTTTAAAAGCCAGGTAGTAATACAAGCAAGCTCAGAGATCTTGCAAATTTTTATTTACAATCTTAAAAAAAAAAAAACCACAGACATTTTAAATTCCAAAGGCAACAAATTCTACTTGCCCATACTCAGACATACACATTCAAGTCAAAATATACATTTCCTACACTTTGGTTTTCAATTTAAATATTTCTCAATATAAAGTATACTGACCCACTATTCATGACATCCTTAGAGACAAACCCCAGGAAAACAGAACTCACTGGAAATTGACCTCCAGCACAGGTAAATGATAGCCTTCATTCTCTTATTTACTTACTTCAAGCACGGTGGCCTGTTTTCCTGGTCGGGCACTTATCTTCGCCTTTGCTTTCAGCGCAAAGAACAAAAAGGCATCAACACCATCACATTCTAACACAGTGACAAAAATTCTTAACAAACAGAAGATCAAAGGTTTTCCCTAAAATTTCACTGTCCTGAAAACATACAGCCTCTTAAGAGACAGTCTGAAGTCAGTCTGAAAAAGATTTGTTCAGTTAAAACAATTAGGTTGGTAAGTCAAGTACACCCTCCCAAATCTTAGAGGCAGGAACCAAAATGTGGATAAACCCATAACAATCTAAAAAGAACACGCTGTATTTTGTTTCCAGCTAGAATAAAAACTTCACAGAACAGGGATTTACATACATGTACATGTGCGTGTGAGTGTGCGTGTGCGTGTGCGTGTGCGTGTGTGTGTGTGTGTTCATGTGCATGTGTGTGTATGTATGTAAATATGTGGCTCACTGGTACCTCTCCAAGGCCTGAGTTGTGATCTCCTAAGTAAATATTCAAAAACTAAATAAACTTTTATCGGAAGGAAGAGCAAATACAGGAGGAAAAAAGAAGGGTGAGCAGAACACCAAAATATTAAAAAATGTCTGTCAGAGGAAGAGGAAACGCAGATGCTGTAAGCTTAGAGCCACGAAGGGACAAGGTGAACAGGAAGCACAATGCGGACATACACCAAGCATCCAAGTGCCGTCTGCTGATCATGCCCCCAGCACTTTGCAACCAACCGCCTGTACCCCCTGCTCTCAGTCCTTGCAGCTGGAGCCCAGCATCCTCAGAATTCTATTTGAGCTTCGCTCAGCCTCAACCCAGGAACTTCCTTCTGATACAATCTCAAGCACATCGCCCGCTGCCTGCAAGCAATCAAATTGCCCATATTCTCCAGGGGATGCACAATCTGTACATCTTCAGATATCCTAGTGAGTTTAGGTTAACTGTGCTGCTGAAGATTAGGGTGAAATATTTCGGTGTATGGGATCTGGGGCCTGAAATTTTCCCCATCATAATCCTTAGAGCTACAAAGACTAATGGAACATCTGGGCACCTAAGCAGCATGATCTACATGTTCCCAACATGTGAAAGATAGAATTTTTATCCCAACTTATTGGAGATAAAAGGAATGCAGTCTTGAATCAAAAATGACTTGCAGGATACCGCAGAGCAACTGAACGGCACTTCCAAAGTTTATGTTTCTTTGTGTGACTTTTGACACCTGGCAACTTCTAAACAAAAAGGTGACTCAGGTCACAGGCTTTACAATGCCCCTTGTCTTTGAAGGCTATCCCAGGTTTCTCTACAGCTACAAAGACAATCAGAGCTAAGGAGCGTGCACCTCAAAAGACACTCATTTGCAGGTTCTCTGCCTGGGTTCTCACCAGTTTCTAAGCTCTAGGTGAGCTTCTCTTACCTAGAATTCAGAATGAACCAGCTGAACAATACTATTCAACAATATTCAATAATAACAACAATACAGAGGCAGAAGCAGGTAATAGTTATATACTGTTTATTGTGTGGTAGGTTTAATCACACACTTGTAATCCAGTGACCTGTACTCCAGCCTCTCAAGGTTACTGCACTCAACATTTTACACAGGAGAAAACCGAGGAAACAAGCAATAAATAAGGTCACAAGAACTGATAAGTGGCCAACCAGTGGTGGTGCACGCCTTTAATCCCAGCACTCAAGAGGCAGAGGCAGCCGAGCGATGGTGGCGCACGCCTTTAATCCCAGCACTCGGAAGGCAGAGCCAGGCGGATCTCTGTGAGTTCGAGGCCAGCCTGGGCTACCAAGTGAGCTCCAGGAAAGGTGCAAAGCTACACAGAGAAACCCTGTCTCGGAAAAAAAAAAAAAAGAGGCAGAGGCAGGTGCATCTCTGAGTTCTGGGCCAGCCTGGTCTACAAAGCAAGTTCCAGGACAGTCAGGGCTACAAAAAGAAAGCCTGTCTCGATGAAACGAAAACAAACAAAAAAAGAACTGGTAAATGATGCAACCAGATAAACATCTGGCAAGAGGTGTCCTTGCCATGTATACTGTCTTCTGAGATAATGGGCTACTATGTCTTAAATTCATCAAGATTGTAGGATGACTGGAAACTCTTCATCAGGAAGCAGATAATCTACTAAAATAGCACATCTATGATTCTTCCTTCTTCCTCTTATACATGTGTTCCTTATTGTATACAGCATTAACTACCATGCTCAATACACTCTCAGGCTAAGAACTGCCACAGGTCTCCATCAAGTTGCCATTACTAACACTGAACAACATCCCCTCCGCCCTACAGTATGAACACAGTTAAAACAACATTCATATGGCTTGTTGATATATAGTCTTTTTAAAAGTAGTAAGTCCTTTCAGGTATATGGGGGTGGGGTGCACTACCTAATTTTATAGGGCTCTGGAAGGCAATTTGTTATCCCACCATTACAACGCCTCCTCTTTGCAGACCAGGCCTTAAAACTCCCAGAGCCAGTTAGCATTTTGCCAAGAATTGGTCTCTCCCCGTCAAGTCTGATTGACTTCGGGAACTTTCCATGTCTTGAGAGAACATCAACAATAGCGGTACACCACCTTTCCTGCTTCTGTGTATCTCAGATGTGTTAGGATCATTAATGCCTTGGCTGCAGAGAACATCAGAATTCTTGCATGTCTAAAGTTTCTGTGAGCAACCAAAAGGATACAGTGCCTGGAGGGAGACCATGGGGCCAGCTACCTTCCTTTCAAGCACATCACTTTCCTTAGAGAGAACTGGACCAGGTTTTGGGCTGTTGATCTGTCAAATGGAGATGGTACTTTACCTACTTCTAACAATGCTGGGAGGGTCAAATGACGCTACCATGGAGTACAACTGAAGCCCAGTGGAAGCAATGCTAGAGCTGAGTCAAACAGTCCTGAGTCCAAATTTCCTGTTGTCCTAACTCCCTCCAATGAACATCTTAGGCTCATGTCTAATTTCTGGGTCTCTGCATTATCTGTCAAACACTATACACACGCAGTACTTGCTTTTGAAAGAAAACCAACTGGAACTCACTTCTTATCTGCCCAAGCTAGTGAATGTCATTTAGACTACGGCATTCTAGAACGTGTATTAGAAGGGCCTTGGGGAAATTAGGGGACACAGGCCTCATGAGAGGGCACCTAGCTCTCTCTAAGAGTATCTCCAGGTAGAAATGCAAGCATGGGCTGCCTAACCTTCCAATGTTTCTTTCAAAACACAGAATCCAGATTTTTATTTGCAACTGTTAGAGATGCAGTGGATTCATTTTTTTTAAAGCAGCTGATGATTATTGCATTAATGTTATTATGACATAAGGCTAGATTAAAAACAACTTAAGAAAGGGTGTACTTTGGATTGCAGCTTGAGGGTACAGTTCACCATGACTGGAAAGGCATGGTGCTGAGAGCAGTTTTAGCTCTGAGGGCAAGAGAGGAAATTCGGCACATTGCACCCAGTCAGGAAGCAGTGAGACATGAACATCGGCTTTCTCCTTTTTGTTCAGTCTGGCCCCCGGCCCACCAGATGGGGCCACTCACACTCAGGATGGGTTTTTCCCTTCTCAGTTAAACTTCTCTGGAAATTCCCTTACTGATAGCCCCACATATGTCTCTTAGGGTAACTCAAAATACAGCCAATTGACAATCAAGACTAAATGGCACAATTATAAAGAACATGTATAGAGAACAGGCAGATTATATAAGACCCTTTGCATTCTTGTCAAGGTGACAACGAACAGTTTTAATAATCTGAAGTAATCTCAGCAGCTCCTGAATGTCTTTGAAACCGTAGTACAATCTAGAGGCTTCCAACCAAGGAAAGAAGCCCTGGGAAATCAGTATGTACTTATACCAAAGTCAGCCTAAGTTCTCTTTTGAATAGATGCAAAAAGCCAAAAAGGTAGGCCAGTAGTATAGTAGACTTCAGAATCAGCCAGACTACACATATCGATGCTAGAGCCTTCGTTTGTCAGCCTTCCTCAAGAGCCCCAGCTTTCTATCTGTGAAATAATACTAACATACTTCTGTCCACAATGGCTACAAGTCAAAGGCTGTCGGGATTAGATCTCATGTAGAAAACACTGGACTAACATTGGGGGCAGCTGCCATTCTAATGTCTAAACTACAAAGAAGAGCTTATTCATTCATGTTCCACCATGGCAGTGCTGCAGAAATTTTATCTTTGGAATTGTGAATAGTTAGGACATCCATGTGGTTCAGAACAAACATCAACACACCGTGGGGAAAGTCTCCTCTATATGTTCCTGTGTCTACCTTTACTATCCTTTCACTATAGATAAGCACATCACTAATTTCCTCAGGACTGTTCTAGAAATCACAGTAATCTCCAACCCCTTGTACAACTACGGACACTATATTCTGCATATACACTCATCTGTTTTCCCTTCATATATATGGAGCTCTTTCCATGTTAACAACATGTGAAGATATTGAATGCCACTTGCCTGAGGCTGCACAAAACCCTACAGTGTCAATAAGGAAGCCTGTAATCAGACACACATATTGACTAGGTTGTTGCAATCTTTTCTTAATAAATACAAATTCTGGGAAATAGAAAACAGCTCTGGTTTTACTTATTCCTGCTTAAAGTTTCTTACCTGTACATAAAGACACTAACAATCCCACCAAGCTCACTTAAGAATGAACGTGGTGAGCAGGGCATAGCCTGGTATTCCACGCACTAGTGGGGCTGAGGCAGAAAGAACACAACAATGCGCCTGTGTGGGCTGTGTAGGGAGACAGACAGACTACATCTCAAGTCACCAAACCAAACCCAAACAAAAAGAACAAAAGGTGGTGCTGATGTGTAAAACCCTGAGTTCCTGAAATCAAGCAAACACTCGGCAAGTGCGTTGTTGTTATTTATTACCTATATGTCAGGGGGAAACATTCCAAGTGATAACCCTGTTAGAGCATTTCAAAGGAAATGGTAAATAGGCATTAATGTGGAGGGGACCCAAGAGGTGAGGAACCCAGCAAGCGAACGGAAGTGACATCATTTTAGGGAAGACTGAAGCTGAATGAAGCCACAAGCAATCTTGACTTCAGAAATGCCTAAGTCCTCCTGGTGAAAGACACCCACACCCACACCTCCCACACACACAACCACACACGCACCCACGAACCTGGCTTTGGAAAGCAACCTCACCAACTAGATTCTAACATACTTCTCTGCTGTCCCAATAAATCACCAATATGTCCCAGGAATACAAAATTCTTGGTAGCCAGATCACATTTCCCAGATTCCTGGAATCTTGGAAGAAACAACAAAAACCGTGCTGGGCCCCATCCCACCCCCCATTTGAAAATCAAGCTCCAAGACAGAACTTGCCATGGTCCTGACAGAACAGTCAAGAAAAGAGTGTGAAGAGTCATTAGGTGACCCTGCTATCGGCATTGCTAACGATGCTCCATTGGGAAGTGGTATTTGTGTGTACACCAACATTCCAGCTACCTGGGCTGCAAGTGTTGTGATTGTCAAGGAAGAGGCAGAAAAGAAACTGGGCTCCAGTAAGTGGCCCATTACAAGGTCATGGGTTTGTTCACACCGTGTAACAGAACAATTTTTGTTCACCAGTGTCTTTGTTAGCTTAGGAAAAGACAGGACTCAGCACTTAGATCTGGCAGGACATGTCCAAGTATAGTCTCTGATATTTTGGCTTATTCCACACCTCCCACCTCCACTTCAACTTTCCCGAAATCTCATCAAAACAAATGAGGAACAACACTTTGGCCGCCAGCTGGGAAGATTTCCAACTGTGACAGCCTACCAAGAAAACCAACATAAATAGCACCTGGAAGTGTCACACTGACCTCCTGAAATCCAACTCGCCTATTTCAAAGCAGAGACTTCAGAGCAGCGGACTCCTGATACTAGCATCCAGATCCTCATGGATGTGTTTGCCCGGGATATCACACCTGCTGAGCAGCTCCTGTTACCACGGACAGAAGGCACCGCCATTCTCACGGGCAACATGACAAAAGGTTCGTGCGAGCTCCCTCAAGCCTCATGAAATGTTTAAGGTCTCTCTTGGCTCACATCTCATGCCTTCTCACTCTGCCCCGTCTCAGGCTTCAGTTTCTTCTTTTGCTAGAAGCACCTTCCAGGGCAGCCTCTCCCAGTGCCAAGGTTTACAGTGATACCCCAGTGTGGAGCAAGACTAATGTCACTGTTCTGTGTCAACTCCTTTTTGAACAGGATGCAGAGAGGACAAACGGAGAGTGGAGCAAAGAAGAAGGGTAAGGAAAGCCACACACACACACACACACACACACACACACACACACCTCACACACACACAATGTATGCAGCACTGCAAGCACTTATTGGTTCAGCTTCATCACAAAAAGGATTATGTGCAGAAAGGTTCTCACAAGGCTCTTAAGTCAGTGTTCCTTGCCTGAGTATTCTTCAGCATTACACATGCCGTCTACAGTGGGTTCCCTCTGTGGACTTATCTAATAACTACCTCCCCGCTCACAATGGAAACTGAGCTGGGCAGGAGCCTTGCCCACCTTGCTAATACTGTACCACAGTGAAATACATTGGGATGTCTAGAGATGAAGAAGCATCCAGTAAATCCTGATTCTAAAACCACCATCTCTAACTTCTTTGGGAGGCGCTGGCGCTGAGGATTGAACCCAGAGCCTTACACATGCTGGGCAAGCACTCTACCACTGAGCTATACCTTGCACCATGCCTAGCATCTTACATATACTTCACTCTCAGGACCCTCTGGGATCAGCATTATTAACCGGATTTCACATTAGGAGAGAGAAAACGGTTCGGAGAAGGGAAGGCAACTTATCTACTCACATATGTAGAAAGGACCGTTGCCAGTGTGTTTAAATCCAAAATCACCCACATCTTTGACTCTCCCCTCCTGTGCCTCCACCCTTCGAGCTACTTACAGCTCTCATTTGGGTTTGCTCAGATCAGGTCCCCCCTGACATGCCTTTCCAACATGCAGTTAATATTCACTTTGAGACAAACTTGAAGTGTGTCTTTGATCGCACTGTTTCAAGGAACCCCTTTAATCACTCAGAAATGGGAACAGTCTGTTTTCATAAGCGGTTCCGGAAGGGAGGCTGCTTGTGACAGGCAGGGTCCCAGAGGAAGAATGAGAGGCTCTGTGACACACAGGCTCACAGACTCACTATCACCCCATGCTTCCTCCTCACACAGCAGCCACCAGCCTCGTGACCTGTCTCCTGTCTTTAAAGTGTTTCATGACGGTTTACTGATAAACAGAAACTCACAGGCCCTCATTGAAGTTAGGAGCATTCATATAAGCTTATGTCAGATGGCAAGTTTAAGTCCAAAGCAATTCTGTGACCATCGTGAGTTAAGAGGGGATCAAGGTCAACCTGGGCTACATAGTAAGACTTTATACCTCCTGTCATCTGTGCCCCCCCCAAAAAATGTTAAGAGAGCAATTAAAAATTGTTCAAGCGCCCTTAGCATACAGAAAGCAGGTCTTCAGTTCTGATCCCTGAAGGTGTTACTATGGCTGTCAGTTTGTCACAGATGTCAAAAACCACCTCTGGAGTGACCCTTTTTGTGGGAAACTACTACTCTGAAGACAAAATGAAGTAGCTGGTATCTGCTAATTAGAGCTGATTGTCAATGGCACTGCTATGGACCTCACAAAGTCCTTCAGGCCTCCAGACAGGAAGCCATAGAGCAGACTCCCACAATGCTATTGGGCTGGATTTTTTTTTTAATGTTTCTAATGTTTTTATTATGTGTACGGAAGTTTTGTCTTTATGCACTTCTATATCCCTTCTGCCTAAAGGGGCCAGAAAAGGGTGTTAGATCCCCTGGAGTTACAGACTGTTGTGAGCCACCATGGCATTACTGGTAAGTGAACCCAGGTTCTCAGAAGAGCAGCCAGTGAGTGCTCTTAATCACCGAGGCATCTTTACAACACCACCACCTCCCAACACACAGTGCTGTCTTACCAGGCTGTCAATCATAACCAGGAGGAAGTCTTCAGTATAAGTGACGGTGCAGGGACTAGAACAGGACTGTAGAGACAACTGGTTGAAACTGCATCTCTGCCTATCACTCCTGTTGATCTGGGACTGCAGACCTTATTCATCTAATAATTTCCATATCTTCCCCATGCAGATGATAACGATGACTACCACCCAGGGCCTGCAAGAGCTACGGATGTAAATGTCTGGATGTGCCAGACATCGGTTTCATTTCAAAGCAATTCCGTGACTATCAAGAGGTAAGAGGAGCTGAGGCAAGAGGATTTCCATCAGTCTGAGGCAGGTGTGGGCAACAGAGTGAGATCCTGTTATTCTACACACACACACACACACACACACACACACACACACACACACACACACTTGATATCGCCTGACTTGTAAACTCACCTTCATGCTCTGATGTTAAAACACTGAAACAAGGCCCTTTCCTTCCATTTGCCACAGAGGGCGGGGGCTGATTTCTGGATCACTAAGACACCGCCTAACAAGCCTCTCACTCCTGCTGCTAAACTCCAGCAAGTAAAAGCCTTCCAGGCTGTGGAGGAAGGAACTGTGAGCTACTCATGTGTTTGCTGATGGCCTTTTATTACCTGAGCTCCATTCTATCTACTTTACCAGAGACGGCTGATGAAAATAAGCCATTGATTCGGTCCCCAAGAAGGACAGGACAGGACAGAGCACAGCATGCCGTTTAGAAAGTAGGGATGGACTTGGAGTCAGAAGTGAGAAGCATACAATGAAAGACCTAAAGACCTAAAGCCACATAAGGCTGCTAGGGTCAGCAAAAGAAAATACAGGACACGGTGCCTACTGAGACTTAGAGGCTTTCATAGAAATACTCTTCAGCATAATATGCTGAAATATGTCATGGGATAGACTTGTACTAAAACCATATTACTTAAAGTTCATATTTAACTGGCCATTCTGTATTTTACCAGAAATCTTCCTGACATAGAGCAGGGACTTAGGAGTTAAATAAACCTGTGTTTGAATCTGGGCCATACCACAATCTACATGGCTAAGCCCTCAGTAATTACCTCGTCCACCTAATTCTCCTTCCCCTACCTGCAAATAGCATCTCCACAGGGCCATTCCTTGTGGAAAATGAAACAAGGTTAGGAAGCACAGAGCAGCTGCTAAGGACCAGCTTCATGTTAAGTGATCAATACATTTTACTTTTCCTCACTCACTGCACCTCAAATACTTTCCACCAGTAAAACAGGGTTAAATGCACTGGTGATAAAATTCAGACACTTCTTCTGGTAAGCATAAGGACACTTCCACCTTCTCATAGATTTTCAAGAATTCTATTTTTTCTCCAGCTAACAAAATGACCCGTCCTTCCTACTCAGAAAACAAGAAAAACAAAAACAACAAACAAACAAACAAACAAAAACATTCTCTTTGATTATTCTAGTGGTGGTAAGTGCATGTGATGGGACGTTCCTCTTAGGAGTGTATACTCTGTCCCTCTCACACCCCTGCACAGCCAACACAGTGTTCCTCTAAAGCTGGAGCCGAGCATACCAGCACTGGTGACAGCTGGAGTTCCTAAAGGTTTCCAGGGACTACAGAAGCGCCACATCAGAGTCTTTTCCTTAAGGACACTTTACTGCCAGCCCTGGAGCCACACGCTCACCTTCCCCAACGTGAACACTCCTCCACAGAGATAAACAAGCTCTGAGAATTCTGCTAGGAAGGGGAATGGCAGACTCTAGGGTAATCCTATGATGGGAGGCTTCAAAACTTTGATATGAGGAACCGACCAGCTCATCCAACACTCTGTTTTGGAGCATTTGCGTCAAATTGACATTCCAATTTCAAGACCGTACATAAAACCCCATTCAATTATTTAGCACTATACAGATTTTACATAACTCTTGAAGTTACTGACTCAATTCATTTTGCTTCGAACTACAAGACAGATTAATCTAAAATGAATTAAGACAGGCAACCAGAAGTAATGTTAGCACAGCCAGTAAACAGTCTTTCAGCGGCTGGAGCAGGAAGCTGCTTGCCCCCCTTGCAAGTACTGCCACATCTGCTCACAACTGGAGCTCCAGAGCGAAGCATTCACAAACCTCATTTGCCCAGGATCTCAGAAACACGAAGGGAGGGGTAGTGCTTCACTTCAGCTTTTTCCTTTTTAACTAATAGGTATTATTTCCTACCCCTAAAAGAAAATGATGACAGCTTTAGACACAAATATCTCCAGGTGCATTACAATACAGAAATATTTCCATATTTCAATAACAGAAACCTTCCAATGATTTGAATATAAATGCTTACGTATATAATGTATGCTTACAATGTTGTGTGTATACACACACGTGTATTACTAAGGCTGGAGGGCATAGTTTCAGTGGTTGAGTGCTTGCCTAAGAGTCATGGGTTCCATTCCCAGTGCATCAATAAATAATCAGTTAATTAATTAATCTGTCTAAACTGCCCTAAAGTGTTACAACTATGGGAGATACTTATTAGTACTTAATGGGAAGAGTAAAAGTAAGAGTTAGGATTAAGTTGCCTAAAACCAGGAATGTCCGATACCACCAGAAGGGGCAGGAAAGGAGTCTAGAACCTTCCAAGCAAGCGCTGTCTTGCCAACCTCATGATTCTGGACTTCACCCCTGCTGCTTAAAGCTGCAGTACTTTCCTTCAGCAGCCCAAGGAAAGGGGCGCAGTGGTAAGCCAAAGGGGACAGGCCCCACCCAGGCACACGATGGGTACAAGGCCTGCAGGTCTACAAAATAGACTTGGTTTCAAGGAAGCACAGGGGCTTCAGTGTGGTAGGAAGATGGGAAGGCAGGCAGGCAGTGGCTGAAGGACTTGCTCCACTAAGGTCACCTTCTGCTCTGTGTCTTGCCAAGCAGAAGGCTCAGCAGCTCTCTCAGGAGCTAAGCCAACCTGCAGCAGAGTGAACAAGAAGCAAAAGTCATCCCCCGGAAAAACTGACCTGTAACTTCAAGAGCGTCTGTATTCTCAAAGCCATCAGTACTTAGTGCTTGCACAAAACAAGCCGAGCTCTCAACAGCATCACAGAACACTGAGTTAGTGACTAGGACAGGCGACAGCAGCCCTCCGGGTCACAGTCGGGCTTAGTGTGAAAAGAGATGTGATCACTGTGTGGCAAACATAAAGATGAATTCTTGGGATATGTGGGATACTGATAAACTGTCTAGTAGCTTCCAAAGAGGAATATGTGGCTCTTAGCATTTTGTGCCCTCAAGAAATGGTGAGTTCATTGATAAAGATAAGGTAGTCATCACTGAGAACACACAATACTGCCCTCCGTCTGAGCAGATCCAAATCTGCTCAGTGAAAGATGGTTTTTAAGCCTCCAAGACATTCCTGAGGAAAACCTACCTCATTCTCCTTAGACTGTTTCCTCTCTTTTGTAGGCTAATTAAAAAGCTTGTCTCAGCTGGTCTGGTTTAATAATAGAACACTAGTTCATATTTAAACAGAGCTCAGTTTTGAGAGGTCTTTGTCTCCTGTAAAACCTTGGGTTTTATATGAAACAAACGAACAAAAAAAAACCTATATGATGCGTTCAGAAGAGAGTTATTAAAATAAATAGTAACAAAACTGCATCAGATCCTTAGGAAAGTCACTGTTAGGGCCAAAGACGCAGGATTCCCCTCCCCTCCTCTGGCTGGCTTACTCATGCCACTGATTTATAAAGCAGGCAAAAAAATACTTAAAACAGGCCCACAGTCTAATGAACAAAACAGGTATCAGACAGAAAAACCTCCTAATTGGAAGATTACATTTTTAGTTATAACCTCAAAATGGATTTTGGGAAATTATCAAAGCAACTCCAATCTGCAGAATCTCAATTTAAAGCAACGTGATTCGAGATGGTGAGGAAGCTAATTGCTGGCTAAGCAACTGTTTCCAACTGTAATTGGCTTCACACAACCCTGCACACAATCGTGCACACACATGCTTAAACCACCTGACGTGGAAGGCATCTGGACCGGGCCCCCGTGCTGCCAAAAGAATCTTTGGGAAAAATGCGACAAAAAGAACAGGAGTCTCTGTGCGTTGGCTCAGCGCTGCCTCGCCTTCCAGAACCCTTCCCTGAAATGTCAAGAAGGAAAGGAGGGCTGCTCATTGCATAATGCTTTTTCCCCTTCCAACCAATTTCAACATTGCTGAAAATTACTCATCAACCTATCACAGAACGCTGTAACACCCCCCACCGACACAGACACACACACACACACACACCAAGAAAGGCAAATTGACGAGTATGTTTAAGGGTGAACTGCGTCCTCTTCCCAAATCCATATGTTGAAGCTGGTAACCCTCATTACCTCTTGACTGTGATTTTGTTTGGAAGTAAAAGTACTGTCGGTGTAACCACTTACGTGAAAAGTGGGTTATGATGGAGCGGAATGGGCCCTAAAACACATATGACAGATGTCCTTAAAAAAGGAGAAAATCTGGGCATGGATGAGCCTCTAAATGCAAATGAGCAGCGAGCAGGACAGAGACGTGGAGAGAGAGTCTGGCAGCCGGACCCTGCCAACACCCTGGCCTTTCTTGGACCTCGTGTTCTTTAACTATAAGGCTGGTGTGGTCTAAGTCACAGATTTCATGGACTCTGCCATGGCAGTCGTAGTAAACTAACGAAGTGTGCAGACCCAGACGTTCTGCCTGCGAAGCTCTGTGGGCCACTGTCCTAGTTGTGTTCACAGGTCCATATGGAGAGAGAGCCCCACCCATGAATAACCTCGGGTATTTCCAACTCCGCGGTTGTTTGATTTGTAATGGCTGTGGGTATACGGGGTTAATCACAGGACTTCGGAAACTCTGACTCACAGTCCCAAGAGACCGGAGCTGCAGATTTTGTCATCCAGCCCTGAATTCATTCCAGCTCTGGGAAACTCCAAATCCCAAAGAGAACACAATCTGCTTTGCTCTCTCTCCCTTCTAATACAGATGCAGGTATAATTTAATAATACTACCCTGCTTCCCAAGTGCAATTAAAAATGGCCTTCATGCCTCCTCCGAATGAGTGTGCTTTACAGTGCTGCAGTCTATGGTTCAATAAAAAAGCAACTATTGCCCCTATCACGGCAAAGTTGTAAAAAGTGATCAATGGGCCTTTGGTAGATCCAGGAGCAGAGGAGGAAAAATAAATAAATAAATAAAAACAAAAAGTAAAACACCTTAAAGATACAGAAACAAAACAACATTATATTCGTATATAATATGAATGCTTTAGGAATCCAGCCTTTCTTTCCTGAAACCTTGGGTTTCCTGACTTTGACTCCAGTCCACGCTCCTTTTTACTTAGTAAGCGGTACAAGGGGACAAGGAAGGAAGAGAGGGTAACAGGAGAGAAAGAATGACAGCTTTCAGGGAGACTGAAGTCATGAGCATTTATCTCTAGGCCGTGCTGTGAACCACTGTAGACAGTGTGCATCTGTACAAAAGAACAGAATATGACACAGAGACACGCTTGTGAGTAGAATAATCATTAAAATGTAGAACCCAGCATTAACTGTTATTAAGATCCACAGGGTAAATAATGGGTACAAATTCTACTGCAGGAAAGATTCATGTCCCGCGATTTTGTATTCCTCATCATCTGGACCCAGAAAAGAAATGCTTAAGGCTCATCAGAATGACCTTCAACCACGCCTTCAAGGCTGTAGGGTGGTGGAATGTTTCTTTTCCTATCATTATGTCTCATTCTAATAGGGTAATAAGAAAACCTTCTGTGTGCCTGACACTATTTTAAGTACTTGATGTACTGTTAAAAATTGTCTGCATCCTGCTTTTATAGTTGGATTGAGGCAAAGGTTAAACAATTCTTCCCAAAGGTAACGATGGAAAGTGGCAGAAAGAGGAGCTCCCGCTCAGCTCTCAGAACCACCACCCAGAAAGCCTTCAAGCCAATGGTGGCTAGTAACCAAAAGCACTAAGTTCCACACATGAGGAATGGTTCTTTTATGCTCTCATGCTGCGGACCTCTCACTAGCCCACTGTTGAAAAGACACCCAGAAATGTCAGGCATCCCAGTTTCAAAGGCCCCTTCCAGTACTCTCTGAAGCAAGATGCTTGGTGTTTTTAAGAAGGAAGAGAATATAAATTCCATGGCTAGGGCTTTATTCATAATCCTTAGAAAAATGTCTGCCCAAAGAGCATTTAAGTAGAATTTCATTCAGAAATTATCAGCCTATGTAGCAGGCCCATCTCTGCCTCTGCAGTTAAATAAAAGGTAACTAGTTAACCCAACAGCCCTTGAGATTTTCACATTTTCAGCCTCGCTAGAATTGGAAAGACCATCTCATAGTCCTTTCTCTACATACCTCTGATTTCAACTTTTATGATACATTTCAGTCGACTCCTTGCTAGGTACTGGTATATGTGTCCAAAGTTTAAACCATCAAGTAAAAGCAGAACTATTTTAATTACATTATCTAAAATACATTCTAGATGTGATGATAACACTCTTTACAACTGTGCTTTAGTTCATTATCTGATCAAACACAGAAATCGTTTCTCTAAACAATCAGCTGTCCCAAATTAGAGAAGGGGAGCAGTGCAGTTAGTCACAGCAGCCACGTAGTCTTCCTTCGTTAGAATTCAGCATGTGCCCTTGGCAACCAAGCATTAACTGACATTGTCTCGGTACCTGATCAAATAGCATTACATGATGGGCTAGTGTGACTGAAGGGAAGAAAAGCAGGATGTGTAAGGTGTAAGTCCATGGGTTCCTCAGCCCTCATCTTGCTATTTCGATGGCCTTCCAAGAAATCTTTCTTCTCTCCTGACCCCTGCTTCTTTGGCTATAAAGTCAGATGCTAACTCACCCTGCTTCTGACTTCATGCTTAGTTACACAGACAAAATAAAAGGCTACATGTAAAAAGCATTCTGAAAACTGTTAGGTTTTCAATATTCAATATTACTGAGCCACATGGAGAAGGCAGAGTTAAAGCAAATCTATCTTTTAATGCACATTCATTTTTTTTTTTTCAAAAATAAGGCACAGTGCATTTTACAGTTTCCAGTATACTTCGTATTTCAGAACAATATTTATGGGTTCATTTCAAAGCTTTCTAATTTCAATTAGAGCTGGTAGAAAACATACATATTTTGGTATGGTGGTGGTAGTGCACACCATTAATTGCAGCACTTGGGAGGCAGAGGCAGGTGGATCTTTGAGTTCAAAGGTAGCCTGGTCTACAGAGTGAGCTCCAGGACAGCCAGAGATATACAGAGAAACCCTGCCAGCAAGGGAGGGAGGGAGGGGAGGGAGGAAGGGCATACACATTAAAATTTCTTTATAAATCACTTATGTAAATAACTTTTGTTTTGTTAAAGGCTTTCATTAATAAGAACCCCCCCCCCCAACTGCATACTTTAGACTGATTCTATGAAATTTCTTCATGTCACCAACAGTAATCACCTATTACAAGCATTCTTACTCTGATTACTAATATTGGATCTTCAAGTGTATATCTCCCCTAAAGTACTGGGAAACGATTTCAGACATGAAAATCCTCTCTATGCTAAGTCATTCGGTCACTAAGTTCTAAGATATATGTATTTAATCTCTCTTTTGAGCTAAACATTTAGCTAGTAATTGTCAGGAAGGTTTTGACATTAAAAATTTATGACTCAAATAAAACTTCTCTGCAGAAGTTCAGGTACTGAGACATAAGCACTATAAAAATGGCCACTTCTGGAAGATAACCAATTTTAAAAACATAAAAAAATGTCATTCGGGGTCAAACCGGAGGTCCAGTTCCCACCAGACTTTATGTCCGGCAGTGGCATCCAACAGACTCTATGCAACAGAATCACTTCTGTGGGTGATGATGCACCTGAGGATTAGAGAAAGTGCCTGGGTATTTCTAAATTATCCTGGAGACTCTATCACCAGGCTCTCTCTCAGTCATTCCAGAGCACATAACCTTGTGCACTACAAACACACTCTGGAAGATGAATCCTATTTGCTTGTTATCATCTGAACACACACATCCTTTTTCCTTTTATTTACACTACTTCCTTCTACTCACTGTAGGGAGGTACCCTTTTATTACAGCCTTCTGAGATTTGGGGAATGAGTCTGAGTTACCCATGACTCTACTCTGCACATCCTCCAACTCTCAAGTCATACTATTTTTTTCTCTTTTACTTCAACCTTAGTCATTTAGTTGCTTGGACCAACCTATTTTAGTGAATACAGGGAGAGAGGGAGGGAGGGAGGGAAGGAGGGAGGGAGGAAGGGAGGGAGGGAGGGAGGGAGGAAGCTAGCCCATACATAAAAGTTTCTCTACCTGAAATCAAATAGAAACTTACCTGAATTCCATGGTTTTCAAGCAAGTCTTCAGAGTCATAAAATCCCAGGCAAACCAACCATCATTGAAACTGTAATCATAAGCTTTACATTTGGTACAAATTATGTTACCTTTGAGCAATAACCTTTTGGATATCTATGAAGCCAATATATATAAATGTATCAGAAAGAAAGAAAAAGGAAAGAATAATGATGTTAGGAGAGGAGAGAGAATACACACACACACACACACACACACACACACACACACACACACACACATTTTTAAAAGATACATTCTTCATTCCCCTGAGGACTCACTATGGACTACCAAAGTTAGTCCCAAAATGGTTACAATTATTTCTTGTTATTTCCATAATTTCATTGGTTTATTATTTTCTAGAATACAACCAGGCAGATTAAAAGGAAAAAAAAAACAATATTCTTTTGTGATAAAAAGAAAGCCTGTAATATAACTGTTATGGAGGTTAATACCTATGAAAGGTAAGGACAAGGCAAAGATTTTCCATGCTGGAATGTTTTACAGCATAAGGCTTAACATCCACACATTTCCTTCTTTCTGATATTGCATAGTGTATTACAGTTATTATACACACAAAATCACATAAACGTCACAAAATAAATGGTTTATTCTCCACTATAACCAACAGAGAGTTTGCCATGGCCTTTCAGCACCCTATTTTAACATAGATATATTTCACAGAAAATGGTAATCACATCGAAAGGGTTATAATACAATTTTTAAGGAAAGGAATTTTTTATCCATATTTTCTATTAACAAACAAGATATATCCTTTCTCAGCCATGTATATGTTAATGTGATAATTTTAGTCAAAAGTCAAAGGAATGAAGGGCAAAAGGGGGTGTGAGAGCAGTGTAAATAGGCCTAGAGCTTTAATCAATGTCCGAGTGGGCTTTTGGTTGTAGTGTTAAAACACTGACCACAAACCAATTTGGGGAGAAAAGGGTTTATTCAACTTACACTTCTAAGTCCATCACTGAGAGGAGTCAGGCCAGAAACTCCTTAAGGAACCTGAAGGCAGGAACTGAAGCAGAGGCCATGGAGGAATGCTGCTCACTGGCTTGCTCTCCATGGCTTACTCAGCCTGCTTCCTTACACAACCCAGGACCACCTGTCCAGAAACGGCACTGCCCTCAATGGGCTTTGCCCACCCACTTCAGGCAAGTCAACTTGATAGAGGCAACTCCTCAGTTGAGGTTCCCTCTACCCAGGTGACTCTAGTTTGCCAAACTGACAAAAACTAACCAGCACAATCAGTATGGTAAATGACATGTAATTTCAAAGTAAGGCTCCAATATTTCCTAGAAAATAACTGATTATTATTATGTAAGGTTTCACAAATGACTAAAAGAGTTACATTGCTTATAACAAATGAGGGTAAAGTTTACGTGCCCATTAACTATAGAAAAAGGAAGCTTTCTCTGAATGGGGAAAACAGGAAGACATATTAAACTATTTTCAGGCACTTCAAATAGCATGACTGGTATACAGACAATGTACTAATTATCAACAACTCAGTAATTCTTATTAATCAGTAATGTTCCTGACTAGTGGCAATTAAATATGGTGTTGCCAGATTCACAACAATGGGATAACAATAGGGATACCTTCCCTAGCTATTACTCAGAAGAAAGCTTAGTCGGCCAAATGGCAACTTCAAGGTAGAAACAGTGCACATTCCTGGGCAGCCCGGAAGAAGTACAGACTGACTCCCAGGCTACAGAGAAAATGAGGGGCTCAGAAACCAAGTCCTCTGCCTTCCAAAGGGAATTAGGATCACATCCCAATGCAAAGCCATGCCTACCAATTAATCTTCTGTGTCGGTTCCAGTTCTAGGGCAGAAAAGATAGCCCAGTTGGGAAAGTGAACACCTTTCAAGCATAAGTCACTGAGTCCCATCCCCAAGACCCACGTAAAACAGCCAGCCACGGGGGCATGGAGGTGCACACATATAATCCCAGTGCAGGAGAAATGGATACAGGCGGCTCCCTGAGATTGCCTGCCAATCACCCTGGCCTAAGTAGGGTGTTCTGGGTAAAGTAGGAGTCACCGTCTGAAAAACAATGCTGACTTTTTGCTCCACATGTGCACATCCATAGGAGCATCTATGCCAGAAGGTACACACAGGTGACCACACACACCAAAGATTAACACTGAAGCTGGGCATGGCGGTAGATACCTCAACCTCATCACCCAGAGGCTGGTCCACGAAGAGAAGCCAGTCTAAGCCACAGAGTTAGACCCTGCTTTAAATAATAATAATAATAGTAATAATCATCATACATTTTTCAAAAGAAGAAACTTCCTACTGCAGAGAGTAGATGGGAAAACTACAGAGGAATGGCACACACACACACACACACCACCAAGTAAAGAGAACACTGAAGGAAGACGCCAAATGGGCAGCCTTCTCACCTTGTTGGCTTGTCAAGGGTCAGTCAAGGAGATCAAATGCCTAGGTCCACCATCACCCTCATCCCCACTTGTACCCGCAGGAAGACGGGCTTCAAGGCTCCTGGTATGTGTGCCTCTAGTGAAACAGACAAGCCTGCAGCCAGAGGGAGGCAGTCTTGAGTGTAACTGAAGAAGCTGGAAGGTGATAAGCTAGACCTGGCCTGCCCCAGCCACAGGGGGCACAGGTGTGGGCGAAGACATCCCCTCGTTAGCTCAAACTAATAGTGTTGAGTGAGAATCTGGGCTGGAACTGCCTCCACTTTTAAACTGCCATTCAGGGGAAGATACAAGGTTTTGTTTGTTTTAGTTTTTCCCTGTGTGAAAAATCTCTAGTTAAAGTCAGCAACTACTTCAAAACTAAAAAGCATTTGGAGCAAATAAAACCTCTTGGTGGGCAATTAGCATGTCTGCATAGCTCTATGCTTTCCCTGGAAGTTAAACAATGATTTATTTTCCATCCTTTCCACACCTGACCCTTGAAGGGATGATAAGGGTCTATCTCAGCTAAGGGTCATGTTCAACAACAAGTGCTTTGAAATCCACATACATGTGTGATAGCAGAGTATACTAGAGAGGCCTGCCTGCTTGACATGAGAGAAATGTATAAGCTGCCTGAGGCCCTAGGAGAACCTCTGAACAGCTGATGCCACGGAACTAGCAGTGCTACACATCATGGCTGCCCTGCAACCTGAAGTCAACTGGCCAGCATTTACCAGCAAGCCACCAACCATGTTGCCTGGACTAGATGCCTTCAAGTGGCTGGCAGAGCAACTAAGTTGACATTGAAATAAAGCACCAACTTAAATATTATTATTTATTTTATTAATTAAATACCTGTATTAAACTGAAGACACAATCAGGCTCTCTCTAATATAGGGCACCTCAACACAAGTCCTGAAGCACTCACTAGCTGTAGGAAACCCCCCCCCCCCCATGAATGAACTTACTAGACCTTCAAATTCTCAGGATCCCCTGGACCTACTGAATGCAAGTTTTAGAATAAAGCTCAAGAGTCTGTGTCCACACAGATACATACCACTCTTTGAGAAGCCCTGCTTCAGAATAATAAAAATTAGTTTCAGGGTCTATGCTAATTTTCATGACTCTCTAATAACTTGGTTTCAAATTCCATCAAAGGCTTCACAGAGCCTTTCAGAGAACAAGAACTTAACTTTTAACTAAACTGAAATTTTATCCTGAGGTATATAATTTAATTAATAGGTAACCAGGCAGCAGGTGTCAAAATTGCTCTCAAGCGGAAATTCTATGAACACTTCTTCCCACTTCAACCACTTTAATTATGAAGTGTATCACTTAGGAAAACGTCGCACAATTTCAGTTTACAGGTTATTACAATAAAGTCTAAGAGAAGAGGTTGCTACCAGCTGCCTGTCAAGAGTCCTTCCAGAGTTAAGTAACTTTAGGTATGTATGCCAGCTGCAATTCACTGAATGCCTCTCCATGCCAAGCTCGGCTACACTAGACCTGTCTACATATTTCTAAGACCTGTCTACATATTTTCTAAGTCGTGGTGCTCATATCCACGAATGCCCTGATCTTTTATTATTTATGAACCTGAGATTTCTTTCTCTCCTGCTGCCAAGTGCTCAGAAGCCCTCTGCAACATAAAGAGATGCTGTGATGTGCTGGCAATGGTGGACCTCTGTACCAACATTCTGGGCCTTGTGCTCATGTGTGTAGAGTCAGATTCACACACAGCTTCTGCCTCTAACTATTGGTAGTGGCGTGGTTTCTCACTGCTTGACTGACTTGCATGGAGGGAGTGGCTGGGTGGGAGAACATGTGCTTAGCAGGTGTGAGTACTGGGTTCCATTTAGATACAATGTGAAAACAGAAAAAAGTTGGAGCAAGATCATCTTCTAAGTCCAGTTTCTACATTGGTGTACACCAAAAACCTGTTAGCAAAAATCTATACTCAAAGGACTGGTAGCTGTTGAGTGAAATTTCACTATATGATTTTAATGACTATTATAAAAGCGGTAGAGAAAAGTTCAAGACTGAGAATAGGAGGCAAACAAAAAAATGAAAATAATGCAAATAATCAAGCAAGAGTACAGGAAAGTTAAATCTAGGTGGGATTCATTACACATCTGTCCAAGTAAGACACCGACTATTGAGGGGTGGCATACTGTGTCCACAATGCACTGGGTACCCCTTCTAAATGATGCATGTTTTAAAAGGTGATGCTCCTGTGCTCTGCTAACTCTTGATTCAGTTTCTGAAGATGACCTAGTTTAACTTCAAATCCCTTTGGAATCTTGCTGAGGGTGATTCTGAGACAATCCCAGAACAGTACCATCATTTTTTTTAAAAAGGAGGCTTTGTATCTAGGAACACGTTTCCTTGGTTACCAGAACCACAAACATGTATGCCAGTTCAAACACTTCCTTCCAGCTCTCTTAAGATGATACACCTTAAACCGTGTGGAGTCTACATCTTCTCAAAGAGGAAACTGATCAATGTGACAACGCCTTCTAGAGTTCTGCAGGGTGGGCAGCTCACTGGAGTCGACAGTTTTAGGAAAAACAGAAACAACAGCATCCTGACACTGACAGAAACGTTTACACAATGGAACTACGATCATAAAGACATGGGTGGAATGATGGCTCAGCTTTCTTCCCCCACCTGAAGTCACAGAGCTCCTGATACCCACAGCATCTCGGAATGGAGTGTGGCCTATGACTAGAGTCCCCATTTACTACTTCCATAAACTGTTCCATGATTTGAGACAGCTACAACAATCCTGGTGGCTGAATTCAAAAGTGGGGACTGTGGCTTGGCTCCTCGTTTGTTCAGCCCTCAATCCAGGCTTCAGGGATAAAAGGGGTAAGCAAACCAATGGCCAAAGAGCCATAGCAATTGGGTTTCCATCTGCATACAGCAGACCTCACTCATCACTGGAGAACAATTCAGTGGCCACTGGAAAAGCAGAAATAGAAACGACCACCTATAGGTGCTCTTCTCAAAAGATGAGATTTTAATTGAAGAGCAAAATTAGAAACTAGGCTGGAGAGACGGCTCAGCGGTTAAGAGCACTGGCTGCCCCCCCCCCCCCCCGGCGGACCTGGGTTCAATTCCCAGCCCCGACATGGCAGCTCACCACTGTAAATACAACTTTAGGAGTTCTGATACCTCCACACAGACACACTTGCAGGCAAAAACACCGATACATATTTTTTTAAAAAAAGATAAAATAAAATAATTTAAAAAGATAAAGCAAAAAGAAATCTGTTTATAAAAGAAAGATATTGTACTATATATATTGAGTAATATGGTTTCTGACAATACATTAATGGGAAGGGGAGGCAGTAAAGAGTAGAGGGAGAAAGACATGTTTTTACACAACCCTAGTCAGGTTTGTCTATCCTGGGCTTTCCGCTTTGGTATTAATTCTAACTTCCTTACAGTTGTAGATCAGTGTCCTCAGATGCAAATGGGAAACCTGATACTCAGAGACAAAGACCCATTCTCCAAACCCAGGGGTGACAGCTGAGACTCAAAAGCAAGTCTAGCTACGCCAGGGATAACTCACATCTGGTCCCTACTATTGGGAAGGCTGAGTAGGGGGATCAGTCAAGCATAGGAGTCCAAGGATAGCCTGGGCAACATATCAAGACCCCGTCTCAAAACAACAGCACTCAAGAGTGAATTCCCCAGAAGCCAATGCACTGTCTCAACCACTACTGAAATCCACCACAAATCCACTTCTAAATGCATCCCGAGTTACTTTAAGGCTTAATAAACGCCCGTCCTTCTAGTTCAGCATTTTAAAACTAGGAGTCCAAGCATGGTGCTTCTTTCCAACATAGAATGCTGGAAAAGAGGAGAACATAGGAGGGAGAACTATTTTCCTCCAGAAACCAAGTAAGTGATTTTAGGTGTAATTTCAAGAAATTCAATCCAAGCATGTACCAATCTCTGAAACTCACAAGTCATTGTTTCCCAGCAGCACATTATATCCTTTTTGTTGTTGCCCTTTGAGACCATATCAGTCTTCCTATCCCTGGCAGGCCTGGTACTCACTATGTAGTCTTGAACTCAACCCAACCCTCCAGACTCCAGTCTCACAAGTGCTAGGATTACAAGCATACACCACCCAAACCAACCGACTGATTTTGGAGACAAGAGTCTTGCTACGCAGCCCTGGTTGGCCTGGAACTCGGCACACAGCCCAGGTGAGCCTTGAACTTAGGGAGGTACTCCTGCCTCTGCCTCCCAGGTGTCCCCATGCTTAGAAGCGGCAGTTCATTTTAAAAGGTAGCTTCCTCAGAAACACATTTTCTTCCACCGAACAACCAGGGGGGAGATCATACTTTAAACTGAACATTTCTTTAATCCATAAACATTCTGTGTTCTGGATTCCTTCCAAGTGGAAGAGAGAGAGAGAGAAACGGCTGCTATGATGGCTCCTTTAGGAATATCCACCTTTTCATTATGAGAAGTCAGATTTGATGAATTCATAAGAGAACACATTGTGTCACCTCTCTGACCGGTGAACATATTTTTCTCATCTTTCCTCCACTGTAGCAATCTGTCTGGACCCTTATCTCATTAAGCCTTACAAACAAAAACACTCCAGGGCTGGAGGCACAGCTCAGCAGTAGAGCACTTGCTTGGCATATGATACATCCACGAGGCCTTGGCTTTAGTCCCCAGGGCGGCCACGCAATTAAATGTAAGTAAATAAACAAATAAAACAGCAAAAGCATCTCAGGAATAACGACCCGCTTTAAGGTGGAGTCTCTTTCCTCACTCTCACACAGATTTATGTTAAGATATTAAATTATTCATACATGTTCTCACACACATGAACAGGAAGAATGCAGACATCTTCTGGGCCATGGTTTCGAAATCTGAAGTGCCGGCCACTGAATCCCACTATCCTGAACACCCAGATCAATAAACACTTGAAAGACCAAGAGATAGCAATGGGGGGGAAAAATCCTCTTAAAACCCAGATCTTCTTGTTTGATACGAGTTTTGGTACATAGAAGGTAAATTTTTGAAAATAAATAAAATTTGTGAAGCTGAACAATGATGGAGGTACATTTCTTTAAAAAGTTATTTAGACCAGCCAGGCAATGGTGGCACACTCCTTTAATCCCCGCACTTGGGAAGCAGAGGCAAGCAGATCTCCAAGTTCAAGGCCAGCCTGTTCTAGTGAGCAAGTTCCAGAATGGCCAGGGATACACAAGAGAAACTCTGTCTCAAAAAAAAAAAACAAGCAATAAAAATAATAAAAATATGTAGACCCAACATAGATTGGCCCTGATGATTTATTCATCTCCAAAGTTAAAGCGATGCTTTGTGTCAACACAAGAAGCCAGAATGGACAATGAAAAGCCTACTAAATGGTAATGTCAAGTCAAAATACCATAAAAATGAGAACTTGTGAAGAAAATGCTGATGGGTGATTTTCACTGAACACACAGCCAGACCCTGACAATTCACAGGAATAATGAGTGGATGTGAAGAAGGGTTTGGAACTCCCTGGGACTTCATCTGGAGGGATGGACTACCGACTGGGCAGGCCTGATGGTTTCCTCCAAAAGAGGCACACCAATGAAACAAAACCACAAAAGTAGAAGAGCAGGTGACAGACAGCACTTCACTAAGGCCACGTAGGCATTTTCACCTGGGATTGTCATTCCGAGGTGTGGCACATTTGAAACATTCTTTAAAAAAAGCACAGCTCAGGAAAACATTCAGACCTGCGCAAATAACACTGCAGTTTAAGGAAGAAACTTCCTGGTTAATAAAAATCACAAATGTTTGGCCTCTAAACTTTCCTTCTCATTATGGGTAGAAACCTGATTTTGATTTTTTTTTTAACAGAATTTTAACAAACTACTATTTAGCTTAATAAACGGCTGCTGGCCTAAAGTGCCAATCCTCAAAGCAGATTCACACCAACCAGCCCTTTCCACCCATCTTCCTGTACAGGAGTCTCTGGTACCCCAGAAATAGAAATCCCAAGTGCATTTAAGGTGACAGAAAACTATCCATGCAGAACTACTTTTGTTGCCTTGAGAAATGAGGGTGTAAAGAGAGTCCAGACTTATCTGTTTGGGTTCTCATTTTAGGGGGGATGCTGGGATCAAAGGCAGGACCTCGTGCATGTTAAGAGCATCCTCTACCACTGACCTGCACACACCCCAATCCATGTCTAGCTTATTGATTACTCCAAACATATCCCTTCACTGCCTTTTCTCTGCTGTGTTTCTGCCTCGTTTCAAGACATTAGATTGCAAACCTGCAGGACAGGGCCCCTGTCCATCAGCTTAACCCTCACTCCCTCAGGAGCATCATGACTCATGAACAAAGGGTAGGTAGCACTGCGGTCTTTCAGATTCCGAGGCCACAGATAAATCTGCACAGCATCCATTGCATTTCCCTCCTCTGAGCAACTGTACTTCCCACATTCTGCCTTGTCTCTTACAGTTTATCCCCTCCATCAGGAAATAAGCTCCCTGGCTGAAGCAACTGTCTTGTTTTTTGTTTCTCATGGCACGGGCTCAAGGTCTAAGAAAATGCCTGAGAATGGACAGACCTGTCCCTGGTTACTAAGGAGCAGTAGCCATTGTTCACAGGAGCTCTGTAAGTCGAGCCACTAAATTTCCAGTAAGTGTGGACTTAGGCTCATGCTCATTACCACACCCCCCCAATCTAATAGTTTTAGAGTCACGTTATTGCATGGGTACCCAATACTCCTATAAACCATGCATGGCCAAGAGAAGGAATTGGGAAAGGTACATATACATATTGCTGCAAATGTCTGAAACATAAAGCTGGTTTCTAACACATTATTTAATTCATTGTAAATGCTTATCTAAAACAAATTGGAGGGTGGTCTGAAGTATCAGTGTGGATAATTTTGCAACCTGAATAAAAAGGAGTCCAACAGGATGGCGCGTGTAAAAGTCTGAGACTGCCCCCTCCACCTTGGCATCAGGAAACTGTCGGGCTCGGGACTTAGCGCTCTAGAGCCCTGGTCTCCAACTCCCACAATAATCATCATTAGGCGGTCAAACTGGGCCTGGATTTGACACTTGAATTCATCTACTAAAAATCCAGTACTTAATGTTATACCTTTCTAGGCAAAGGAGACTGAAAGGTAAACAAAATAGTCGAGGAGGTTCCTGCACTAGAGGCAGACTTAACAGCAACACACTTATCCCATACTGATGCTTAGAAGGATTCACTAAATAGCTGCGCTCAGCACTTTGGAAGCAGAGACAGGTGGTTCTCTGAGTTCCAGGTCAGCCTGGTGTACACAGGACAACCAAAGCTGCACATCCACAGACATCCACAGCTACACAGACACAACCTTGTCTCAAAAAAACCAGGGGGGGGGGTGGTTCACCAAACATTACACGTGAACTCTCCTTATATAATCCGGCACGTGAATTGTGTCTGTCTACAAATAATAACTATTATCTAAAGTGGAAAACAGGAATTCATGCAAACTAGAGAAAATATGTTGGGTTTCTTTAAAAGAAGGGAAACAAGGAAGACATGAAGGCAGGCTAGGTAAACATATCTGTGATCTCACTAAAGCTGGAGTTAGCCCAAGGGGATGGGCCAGCTACGTAGATGAGATGCCTTCTCTCCACTCTTTCTCCAGTGTTTACCCTGGTGACCATGTTACTCTCCCCATTAGGGATGGAGAGTGCCATACAATTAGTCTTTGATATGTGGAGCTGAAGCAGAGTTCTGAGCTCTAACGGTGGTTCTTGTCTAACATTAAGTCTATAGCCGGGCGGTGGTGGCACACGCCTTTAATCCCAGCACTCAGGAGGCAGAGCCAGGCGGATCTCTGTGAGTTCGAGGCCAGCATGGACTACAGAGTGAGTTCCAGAAAAGGCGCAAAGCTACACAGAGAAACCCTGTCTCAAAAAAAAACCAAGAAGAAGAAGAAGGAGGAGGAGGAGGAGGAGGAGGAGGAGGAGGAGGAGGAGGAGGAGGAGGAGGAGGAGGAGAAGAAGAAGAAGAAGAAGAAGAAGAAGAAGAAGAAGAAGAAGAAGAAGAAGAAGAAGAAGAAGAAGAAGAAGTAGTAGTCTATAGCAAAGGAGCTAAATTATGGGGGCACTAACTACTCTTTAATTCTAGTGTACCTCTGTCCTGCTCGTCCTTTTGTTGGACAGCCCTTCCCTGATATATTCTGAGATAATATAATTCTACTCATCCAAGCAGAATGGCCAATTGTGTCTCGATTCACATAACACATCCGACAACATCATGAGCAGCAAGAGAAGAGTTGGTCATGCTCACTTGTGCCCCTTGATACTCAAAGTAGCATTAAATTTAGGGCACGGGTCAACCTCAGTCATTATCTCAGTCATTAATCAGAAGCAAATGGGCACTCACTCTTGGCGTGTTCTGTTCGAATGCTCTGGATACATAAGAACTAATCTAGGAGTTCCAATGTGCTCTGCTGAACATCCACCCTAGTGGGGTATTGTCCCCATCTCTTTCCCCGACTGTTCATAGCAGGTTAGCCTAGCAAGCACTCCAGGGGCAAGAAGCAGAGACATGAGGCATCAGATGTATTTTTATGAATAGTCACCATCACTTTTTAGTTCTTTGAAGTGTGATGCAAAGCCAAATGACTTAAAACCTTTAAGGGTCATCACAAAGTTCTACTTCTAGGCCACTGTCTTGGCAATTCGTTACCCTGCCTTTTAAAGCAAAGATAGACTTGCCTGCCAAAGATCGAGCTCCATGCTTGTGCTGAAGAGAACAGAACTACTTCCTAAGGTAGAGGTCAACCAAAACTGAGATCAACCAAGTCCTGCTCCAGATTTTTCTCCGTGATGTTTCCATGGTCTGATGCCACCTGATGTGACACTCTGCTCACGTTCATGTCCTTCAGCAGCTTTACCTCAATGTACGTATGTGACGCACGAGCCCTTGTTTATTTAGACACTGCCTTGGCATGTGCGCCTGGCTGTTGCAGGCACATGTGTTTCTCTCCAAGTCTGTGACAGGCCCTGTGATTATTGCTGCCACACCTCCCACAATGTGAGCACAGAGCAGGCGCTCGAAAAATGCTCCCTACATTTCGTTTGTTCTAAAAGCTCTTCTTACACTTCAACTATTGGGGTGGGGGAGCAAGGCGAGCGCAAGCCTATGCCAAAAACTGAGTCAAAGTTTAAAACTCATATCCAGAAAAGGAATGAAACACAATTTCTAAGAAGGAACCAAAAAAAAAAAAAAACCCTTCCAGAGAATAAACAACATTGGCCATGTAGAGTTTTCCATGATCTGAGCTTTTCCTAGAAAGTTTGCTAAAAGTCAGTATCTACCTATTTCCATCCATCCATTGTGCAGAACTGTTATCCTAAATGGCTTCCTAAAGTGTGTTTTGCTTGTCTCTTCTTTCCTTTAAATGGTTGCCATTACACACCAGAGTTACAGTGGAATACATACTAAAACAGGTTCTATTCCTTCTATTTAACCTCTTCTGTAACCTTTCCAGACGCTTCACCAAATTACCTGGGAGATCCCATTTATTATCAAGATAGCCCTTTGGAATTAGTTTTCCTATGAATATCGTTTTAACAGGTGATAAAATAAAAACTGGGGACGCAAGGCGCGGGGCCCATATACTAAGCCTGGGATCAGGAAAACTGTGGCCTGAGGCTCAAACCCAGCCCACTTTGTGGAAGCAACATTGGACTGTAACGAAACTAAGCGTGTTTGTTTACACATTGCCTGCGGCTGCTTTGCTGTTGGAGTAGCAGAACTGAATAGCTGGGACAGAAATCCTACTGCAAAGCCTAAAATGTTTACTGTGTGGCCCTTCTGGAAATCCTGCCAACCCCTAATCCGCGCTGTACCAGCAAAATTAAATGAAGTTGTTAGCAACCTTCAGAAAGGCTCAATCACTCCATATGGAAAGCGCAGGGCTCACGACGGCACATAATCATGTAAATGACCTTAAAAACCTAGGCTGGGAATGGTCCTTGCAAGTCATCTACCTTCTGTTTCTGAATTATAAGTCAAGCCTGGCGTTAGTAAATGCCTCATTAGTCTAACTCCCACTTAGAAATAAAGAAAGCTCACAATATTAGAAGTACTTATTGCTTACAGAACTATCTGGTAAGAAAGAGACTGCTCCATTGGTCAAACAACACTAAAGATTTATCGACTTCCTATGCAAAGAAGTATACAACGAGGAGAGGGAAGCCTAAGTCTGACATAAAGGACAGATGGGGGTGGCATGGGAAGCTTTCTTCCGGCCCATCCTTAAACCACTGGAAGTTTGATATTGTGAAATTCCACATTATCCCCAAATGTACAATCACAGCATGTGTGTAATAAGATGGGATGTGACACTGCATTGCTCACACTGAAGTTTGCAATAAGAACCTTACCCAGAACCCAGTTTTCATCCCCTTCCCTTTCAGCAATCAGTCTCTTCCACATTGTCCATCTATAGATGTCTCTAAGACTGACAGCGTCAGTCCCCCATGCCCGACCCACCACCACATGTGTTCCAAACATGCTCCAAATGCCTTTACTTTCTGTTGCTGCTGCCTTCAAGAAAAGACAACCCCCTTCTCTCTGGCCTAGATGTTTTTGTTTTTGCCTAATTAGAGTCTCTGTGTGGCTTCCAATTCTAATCCACGCTCAGCCACAGGTCATCTTTTCCAAGCCTATATCTAGTTTTCAATTCAGATACCTCCATAGCTCCTCGCTGATTATCAAATTAAGAGAAAACCCGTGAATTCAAGGACCAATAGAAAACACTTAGTAACCTGCTATTGATACTTTCAGCCCATCAGCATAAGCCTTTAAGGTCAGATGGAGGGCCTCCCAGACACACAGAACATGGTGACGGCAGTTGCTGACCATCAAGTCCTAGCCCCAAGCCTGGTCACTGGTATGCTCTGAATGAGCACTAATTCACTACGACCCCACTGAGGGGCAGGTGGGCTCAGTCAGGATCAGGCCGGGGTACTCTAGGGAGTGTGTGCTGGACAGAAACCAAGTCAAGGCAAGACTAGGGCCACATGCTTCCCCATTTCCTTTCTGCCTCTGGTGACTCGGAAGTCCCTAATCCTCTGTCCTTCTGAAGTGACTCTTAGAAAATTAAACCTGGAATTACATTTATATACTTCCCTTCCAAAATTGAAAACTCCTGGAGGGCAGTGGTCTAGCTTTATTAATCTGTAAACCTCCTCAAACTCTGAGCCTGGTACCCAGCTGGAGCTAAATGAAGAACAAAGGGGCATTCCCCTCTCCAGGAAGTGTAATGGGGGAATGAAAAAGAAAAGATCGCTCAGGAAATCCATCAACAGAATACCCCCAAGAGGTCTTTCTTTCTTTGTGGTTTGTTTATACCCCAACATATATTCCACCAGGACTTCCTGAAAATAATTCTGAAGAAACAAAGACCATGAAAAATTAGCTGCCAGATTTGGAATGGTGAGTTTCTGTGGAGGAGGGGTAAGGAACTAAAGGAATGGCCACATAGAGCGACCAGATTTCCTAAGGAGAGTAATTCATTGGACTCCAAAAACAGGGGGAAGCAGCAGGCTTGAACCCCAGCACTATATTAGCAGGCCCTGGGGAAATTTCAAATCCCAGCCTGACCTCATGCCAAGGACAATATCCGACCCACTAAGTGCACCTCTCTGGGATGTATCCAGACGCATGTGTTTTTAAGGCTGTCCAGTGGGTTCCACATATGTAGCCTGGATAAGAACAAGAACCATCTTAGAACCCTGGGTCCATCAAAGACTCAGAGAACCTTGGACTAAATCCCCACCCTCCCCATACTGCATTGTTTCCTTTAAGCTCAATCAGTCCCTGGCTATGTGGTCTCACTCAGTTTCCCCTCCTGTGAAATGGGAATCACAATAGCCCCTCACCTTCATTTAAAAAAAAAAAAAACACTGGGTACATACATATATATTTCTACAAACAGTAGAATTCAGTAAATATCAACTCTACATAGCAAATGGACAATGACTGATAGCAATTATTTCATAAACTGAAGACTGAAAAGTAATCAATATAGAAAGTTCTTAATAATTGCCAGGCTCTTTCTCCTGGTGGTACAATTATTTTCCCATTCACAATGGTTTCAGAATCCTCAACTAACCCAAGAGCCCTCAAGGAAAGAGCATCAAGCTTCTTTATACTTACCCTTGACTGTCAAGAGAAAAGCAGGAGCTGCTAATGGAACACTATCTGCTATTTATCTCAAATTCAAATTTCCTTGGGTGGCCTGGATTTTGCTTTGCAAAATCTGTCAGGCCTTCACTCACCTGTCATCTAGATATAGGCTACAACTGACAAAGGCTGAGTCTAGTCCATGAAGGTACCAAACACACTTTAAAAAAAAAAAAAAATCAAAGACAGTACCAGGGAACTTGACTATTCTATTCCTTGGAAGTCAGAGACAACTAATTCCCAAGCACCCGGCCAACAAGCAGACACGGGGCAAGTCAATGCACTGTTCACAAGACCAGAACTCGGAACTGGAAGAAACTATTCAAGGCAGTGAGCAAGAGAGGAGAAAGCTTTCCTAAACTGACCCCTCTGCTTCACAGTTACTTGGTGCATAAATCAAATTAGTGAACATCTGAGCAGAAACTCTTGCCCCCTGGGCTGAACAAGTTCCCACCATCCTACCAGGCAAAAGCTCAGCTGTAAATTATTTAATGTAGAATAATGGCAATGCCCAAACCCAAAGCCATGGCCCAGGCTCTGAGGATCCTCTACAGGTCTCCAAGATGGATCCTGATTCTCTAGGGTTTTGGTTTTTGACTTCCCTTTGGTGTTTTATTTTGATTGTGCTTTAACTCTCCATTTCCAGAAGAGTTAAAGTGAGATCAACCTTTCAGTGTTTTTTTTCCCCATACCAGAAGAAAGCCAGAATAAGATGTCTATCAGAAAAGCCACCTTCTTGAAACCCACTGCACAGGATATTTACTCTCAACATCCGGAGCCAGATCTGAGGAATTGTTAAATTCTGAACTATATCTACCACACACAAGATTGAAAACACTGTTGAAGACGTTTAGAAGCATTAAGAGCCAATGAGTCAGATAGTTCTGTAAGAGTTGAATTCAATCAGCCACTAGATTGTGCATTGATTATCACAAACAGCCCAAGCCCTCCTACAAAGGCATGTTTTCCAGTTCACTTGGCTAATCCCTTCTGAACAAGGATCCAAGCAATGAAAATTATTTATCCAATGGCAAGCTGCACAAATTAATCACACCCAAGCACCATGCTGGCAGGCAAACACAATCTATAAAATAAGTCCAGACTACCATCAGAAGCAATAACAAGAACCGAAGCTCAGTTCTCTGCTCTTCCTCCCTCCACAGACATCCCAAGGTATAAAAGTGTGGAAGCAACACATTCATTTATAACCAACTATCTGAGGCCTACTAGGTCACATGACAATATGACTTTTAAAACAGAAGAGTAGGAGATAACTGTTGAACAACAACAAAAGGTCAGAGGACACACCATTCATCAATTTATACAAAATTCCCACATAGGAGCACATGACACCTGTATCGTGATCCTTAGCTGCATACATACTAGTAACCTGAGTGAGCCTGACACAATCAGTTGTTTTTTTTCTCTGGACAGAAGAAAGTAACTCATTGGACTTCCTAAGCAGTAGACTCAAACAACCACCCCAGGACCTAAAACAGACCTTGGCAAAGTTCCCACTTTGCAAGGTGGCTAATAATACATGGAAAGCCGACAGCATAACGGGGGAGGAGGAGGCCAAGAAATGCCCATTCATGTCACCCTGCATGCCTGCAGCAGGCTGCTTAAACAGTGTTCCCACAAGGCTGCCAGAGCCGAAAGGAAAAACGAGGGGAAAAACACATGGACAATTTAAATTGGAAAGAAGGGCAGTTTCCAATTGGTGCTTCGGTAGAGACAGAAGTCCTGTCATCGAGCCTTCAGCTTCATGTGGGGACGCTTCTGCTTTCCGGTCAGAGGCGAGGCATGCAGTTTAGCAAGCACCTCGGCTTAGCAAGAAGCATAGAAAGGAGAAACAACCGCGGAGACTGAGGCAGCCAAGAGCTGCAGAGACCGGAGTCAAGGCCCTTGCTTGACGTAGCCTCCCCTTACTCTAACCCAACCATTGCTCTGCTCCACCAGCTATTGCCTGGGAGGTTTTTTTGTTCACAGAAGGTCAAGATTCGCCTCAACAAAAATCCTTTGAATGCTGAATGCTACCAACTGGGTGGAGGAAAGTGTGTGTGTGTGTGTGTGTGTGTGTGTGTGTGTGTGTGTGTGTGTGTGTATGCGCGCACACCAGGAGAGAGTTTCTATTTCATAAGCTGTGAGGCTTGAGAGGGGGTTTATTTTGTTTTGCTTATTTGTTGGTTTTGGTTTGGTTTCTGTTTGTTTGTTGGCTGACTTCTATTTGAACAGGTGACCTAAAGCCACAAAATATGCTTGAAGTACCAGCCACAGTTGCAAAGATAAAGTTACAAACAAACACCACCCTTGGTCTCGGAGGTACTGGGTACCTCAGAGCATGCTGCTGGCACGCTTGCATTCATTATCTCAGTTCATTCTCACCTAAACGCTCAGGGTGGAAAAAGTTGAACCCGTTTTACCTTTCAGGAAACTGAGGCACGACACCCTACTACCTAACTTAAGCGGCTGTGCACTCTTCCTGTCACTCATGGGTCTCAGGATGTGCCTCCATACCCAAGGCCAGCAAACATTCCCGTGAAGAGGCAGAGAGGAAACAGCGTAGACTTTATGAGGGGCCAACACAATGACTAACTCTGGCACTGCAACTGCCAGACATGGTGAGCGTGACTGAATTCCCATGGACATGGACATTTGAATTTCATATTAATTTTCACAAACCACAGAATGTTGTATTTTTTTTTAACCATTAAAAATTGTGAGCACTATTCTCAGTCCTCAGATCTTAAAATGTGGGAGCCAAGAAGCCACGGTTTCCCTCTCACTACTCATCAATGCTATTTAGGTGAATCTGGGGGTAAAGAAATTAAACAGAGATGATAATGCCCTAGGAATTAAATTGGAGAATGAAAAGGGGGGTAAGTTCTACGTCGTGTAGAGCCACTTTGACACTTCAGCACTCAGAGCACACGACAGACTTGAAGGAAACGGTCTATGTTGTAAAACACAACAGTGTATCCAACGAGTCCACACCAACAAGAAGCCTACAAGGGACTTCACCTCACTCCGTTATGATGATTCATTCTTCCTATAGCACCACACAGGTTACAAACAGCAGAACCCTGGCTATCCGGCTATTAGCATCTTAGCAATGACAGAGAACGTAACCCATATACAAAAAGTGATGGTTTAATTCAAATAAACTCAATTTACATATGAGCCTCCAATCTCAAACTTGCTCTTTTTAAAACATTCCATATACTGTGTGCGTGTGCGTGTATACACACACACTTGTGAACATGCCACAGCATGTGTGGAGGTCAGAGGACAGCTTTCTCAAGTTAGCTCTCTGAAGCTCAGGGGCTCAGACTCAAGTCATCAGGCTTAGCAACAAGGGCTTTCATCCACTGAATTACTTGCCAGCCCCCCAAATTTCCCTTTTGAATCATCACAGATTCAGTTCCTGTCCTGTGAAGAGCTGCTACCCCAATGAGAAACAAGAGCTGAATAATGCCAGTTTAAAAAAAAAAAATCACTAAAGAACATCTGATTGGACAGAGAAATCACAGGGATGGGTGACACACACGGTCATTACGACGGTGTTCCTGTGTTGGCAAATGACAAGCTGATTTCCTAATTTTTAGAGTGTAGAGCTAACTTAACAACTAATCAATGCAGTCTCTCCCACAATTCTTCCTAAGCACAGCGTTGCCCAGTAGCTTCAGATAAACCCAGTCAGCTAGAAACGCTACACTAACTGGCATCAGGAAGATCAATCACGCTCTAAACTGCTCCTGAAAATATACTGTCTCTTTCTGGCTTCATTCTCCACGTGGCTGCTCTATGATTCTAGCATACATCCCTACATAAAATGCAACCATGTCTCAAATCAAAAACCACCTTGCCATTGGCCCTGGAAAAAGGGATTATGGTGCTGTATACTTCTGGAAGACCAGAAGTACACATGGGTATAAGGGTCTTCCCAAGAATTAGCGGCATGCTTTGAGGATAACCCATGAATTAGACTTTAAAGTGTGGCTCTTTGCCTTTTCAATGTCACCATACATTAAGGTTATAATCCTATCACCTAATACCATCTTCCAACTTTTTATCACTGGCAGGGACATTGTCAGCCACTGGGATTAAGATGACTTCCTAAGGTGGGGGTGGGGATACTCAGTGGGTAGAGCACAGGCCTTACAAGGATGAAAACCTGAGTCTGATCTCCAGCATAGGCATATAAAGCTGAGCAGGGTGACCTGCCAATCTAACCTAATTAGCAAGCTCCAAGCCAATGCGAATCCCTTGTTTCAAAGGAGATACATGGTGTCCCTGAGGATGACATCAGAGGCTGTCCACTCTCCTCCAGAAGAATGCACTTAAGTACACAGCACACACAGACACATACCTGTACACTCGTGGCCATTTAAAAAAAAAAAAGACAAAAACCAAAATCACTACCAGTAGGGCATAGAGGCACTTGCCTGTAATCCCAGTATTGGGAGGCAGAGACAGGAGGATGGCTACAAGTATGAGAGCAAGCATGAGTCCAGCCTGGCCTACCATTTCCAGGCTAACCAGGGTTACCTAGCAAGACACTATCTGAAAAGGAAAAAATAAAACAACAAGAAGAGAATACTTCCTAGAGCTCAAGGGTTAAGGTTGTCAATGAGATTTCCTAGAAAGAAGCTAGGTGTGTGTGTACAAAGAATGACTGATTAGGACGAGGGTGATGTGGAGAAGATGGGATGCTACGAGTCCAGAGGCACAATAAATACTTTTATCAGAACTAACATCCTGTGATGAATATATTAACTTAACAGACCCTTGTTTCCACCAGCGCCAAAGCTGCCTCCACCAACCCAACAGCCAAAATATCCTAAGACAGCATCTGAGGCCTACAGAGAAGCTTCTTCAATCTTGAGGTGACTGCCTCTCCAATACGCTCACCAATGTGTTTTAAACTTGCCTTAGTTTGTAACTTTCTTTGCTCTGTAAAACTATGAAACTATTTCCATCTTGGACCATGGAATGTGGAGTAGCCCAAATCTGCATTCTTGGGCCACAGTCACTCAGATTTGGATCCAGAGTAAACTAACTCTTCTTCCCTTTAGGTGACAGATGTGTTCTTTGAGATATAAGGCAACCTGAGAAGGTAAGCAATGTGATGCCAGAAATCAGCTTAAAATATTTAAGAAAATATATTTAAGAAAAAATATTCAAAAAAAAATCTGTATGATTTCCTCAAAACATACACTGTCCTAAAATAAAAGAAACAAAACCTCCTAGCATAGTATCTTATTTAGGGTAGGATTAATATTGCTATGATGAATCACCATAACAAAAAACAATTTGGGGAGGAAAGGAGTTTTTTCACTTACAATTACATTTACACACTCCAGGTGATAATCCATCTCTGAGGGAAGTCAGGACAGGAACTCAAGGACAGCAGGAACCGGAGGCAGGAGCTGATGCAGGAGCTGATGCAGAGGCCATGCATGGGTGCTGCTTACTGGCTTCCTTCTCATGGCTTGCTCAGCCTGCTTTCTTATAGAACCCAGGACCACCAGTGAGGGGTGTCACTACCCACAATAGGCTGGCCCCTGCCCCATCAATTACTAATTAAGAAGATACCTTACAGCCAGATCTTATGGAGACATTTTCTCAACTGAGGCTTCCTCCTCTCTGATGACTCTAGCTTGTGTCGCACTGACATAAAACTAGCCAGCACATAGAGTTAACAGGTCAAGCCAACAAAATAGGGATAAACATTTTGCTTTTATCTGTTATACTATTTTTTACATAGTATTTTGAGACAGTATGTCACTATGTTGCCTTGGCTGACCTGGAACTCACTATGAAGACCAACTGTTCTTGCACTCATACAGATCCCTCTACATCTGCCTCCAGAGTACTGGGATTAAGGGTGTGTCCCACCATGCCTGGCTGCTAGTTTACTGTTTTCCACTTGTTTGCATTTCTATGATTTTTCTTCCTCTATCCCTTACCCTGGTAATTTAGCAAGAATGTAAAATGAGCCTAAATTGTTGGGAGGATTTTACATTGTTTTTAAGACAACCAAAGTTAATGTTGGTATCATATTTACAGAAGGATGGCTGTGCAAGGTCACAGAATAGGCTCCAGGTCTCAGAGGTAAAATTAATTTTTTTTAAAAAAAAAAAACTTTAAACCTTGTTTAATACTCATTTTCCAAAAGAAGGGAGTAACATGGTTCTTGCTTAGTATTGGAATATTTCAGTCTCGAGTCATTACACGAGGTAGGTAACGCACATTAATGACAAGGGACAAAAGTTACTAAATACCCTCTGCTTAGGACATAGAGGCCCATCTGTTTATAGTGAAGGCAGGAGGGCCTTAAAGTGACCTGCCTTATGAAGGCTCCATGAGGGCAGACTTCTTTGTGCATTGGGGACCTGAGAAATTTGGGAGACATTGGGGGAATCCTTCTCTGAACTGGAGACACAATGGGACCAGCTGCTACTCTTGACCTTGATCAGCCAATGCATCCATCACTTTGCCAGGGTAGACTGTCTTAGCCACTGTCAGGGTAGTAGGGAAGAAATTCTAAGTTGTTGAAGCCTGAGACATCTGTAATGACATTTTCAGGCAGCTTCTAAAACAAGTATGTGTAAAAAGCAGCAGGAGGCTGAGGCTGAAAAATGTTCACAATCTGGCTACAAGAGGTCCTGAGTCACTGGGAGGCCTTGTGGGAACAGAAGCCAGCCAGCACTGTGCTGTTCCCTGGTCAGCTCCAGGGTCTGAGGCGGCCTCCTGTCTTTGTTGAGTGCAGGGAAAGACATTTCCCGGGGCCAACCTCACTCCCAGAAGTTCCTTCTCCAAACCCTGCCATTGACATCAATAACAGCCACTTCATGCCCTCGATATCATTTTCAGCTCTGCTCAAGGAGACTTGGCTCTTATATAACAACTCAAGGATCTTTCAGTGGGCCCAGGGAAGAAGAATCAGCTCAGGGACAAAGTACCATTTCCTACATTTATCTTTCAATACCATCATTGCAGAATAATTTTTTAACAGATCTCTTCAAGTGATGACCACTTTAAAAATCAACTCGAGAGAACTGCAGGCCAGAAGACTCTCTCTTTTTTCCCTTAGGCTGCTTGCAAAGTCTCTCGGATAAAGAGAAAAGCACACCACTGTTTTCTTCAAGCAAACACACAATCCTTTCAACTTATTTATTCTCCACAGCAACCAAGGTAAGTACTATTATTGCCCCGTGGTACAAACAGCGGAGCTAGCAGACGCACTATTGGTCTATAGTCTTGGAGGTTAATGCTCTGAACCAGCTATTTCCACTAAACCAACACAACGAAAGCAGTTAATTCTATCACTGTCAATAAGTTTTGCTCACTTCCGACGCTGAAATGAATATCTTAACTTCAACGTTGCTGCCTCTGGACACCACAGCAGGAGTCCCCTGCACTCGACCACAGAGGGTATTTGACAGGCATGAGATTTTTAACTGTCATATAGACGAGAGGGAGAGTTCCTACTGGCGTCTGCTAGGTAGAGGGTGGGGATGCTACTAAGGAACCTACAATATACAGGGTGGGTCTAGAAGCACAAGCCATGCAGACCAAAATATCAGTAAAAAGAATAGTCAACAAAAAGCTTTTTCTCATCATTATACTACACCCAAAACTATCAACAAAACAATGATTGCCTCTATTCAGGCTTTCCTCCTTGATCCTTCTCTCCCACTTCCCAAAAGATCTAATTAATTTGTGTGGACTCGCTTCTGCACTTTCATTTACTCCTAAATATACTTCAAAACTTCCTTTAAGGGCAAGTCTATTGGAGAAGGCCAGCCCGTCCACAGCAGCCCCTGGAGTGTAGATGGCCTCAGAGTCAATGGCTCCCCCTGGACTAGGTACTTCAGGGTCACAGATAAAAGTCACCTCCTCACATCACTGACAGCATAATCACTACCTCCACATTCCTACCAGTTGTCCACATTTAAGTCAAAACAGCTAATATTTATTATTGCTAACGCTTACAACGGCCTGAAATAGATGCTGCTGCCATCTGTGTTTTCCCAATGACCAACATGAAATAAAGGGAAGTGAAAAATTACAAATTGGCTGTCTGTAATTGTCAATTAATTAGCATCTTCTAGAAATTCATATGAACCACAGCATATAACCGAGTTCCTCTTTTCTCCTCTGTGCTCTTTCATTCAACAAAGTATTTTGACTTTCATCCATACTACTATATATGAAATAAAAAATGAAATATTTTTATATTGCTAGATATTATCCATAGTATAGACACGCATAGTTCGACAATCCACTTCTTGATGGCAGTTTGCATTGCTTGAAGCTTTGACAACTATTAATAAAACTACTGTGAATATTCATGGGTATGTGTGGCCATTCTCTAAATTCATTTCTATCTCAAGAAAAGTTTTGCCAGATCACAAATTATGATCCATTTTGAACATGTTTTCTATCATTAAAAAAATAAAAAGTGAGCCGGCTGGAGAGCTGGCTCAGCACTCAAGTGGACTGCTGCTCTTGCAGGGGACCCAAGTTCGGCTGCCAGCACTCACATCAGGGGGCTCACAACTGCCAGGGGATCTGACACCCTCATCTGGCCTCCACACATACCTGCATCCAAGTGCACACACATACATAATTTAAAAGTACGTTTTTGGCCAAAAAAAGAAAAAAAAAAAAAACTTAGCTTCTTACTCTTTGCACACTAAAGCACGGACATTGAGGACAGCTGGTCTGCTGTCACCTGGATGCATCCCTTCATAATTTCATTTATCTTATATATAAAGTCAATAGAATAGAACCTCCTTCTATTCACCAGGCTACTGTGAAGATCAGCTGGTGATGCTTATGCCATCTCAACGTGTGGTAAGTATCCATAAATATGAGACATGATCACATTAATATTAATACTAGTATAAAAAGTGACTAAGCGTCATTATACCTTCCAACAGAAATGTCTATTCTTTCTATCAGTTTCCCAGCACTGATTTTACTGGTGAGATTACTCTGCCACTTTGAGATAACGTAGAAAACAAACAAACAAAATCTTACATGGTACTTCTAAACCATTTTAAAACCATAGTTACTTTGGGGCAAATAAATAAATAAATAAATCCCAGAGGAGTCATGTCCAAAAATGCATCAGATGTAGATTTCCCCCTTGGGTATAGTAGGACAGACTAAGAACATGTTGCAACCTTCTAACCGGGGGTTCACCATGAGTCAGTCACTTGCTTATTCATTCAGAGAGAAGGAAATGAAAGTCGGACTTGTGAAACTCAACCAGTTTTCAGGAAGAGCCAAACAAATATTCCCTGCCTACCCTTGGGCTGACCCTAACTCTCCAAATTTTAAGTCCCCTGAGCTCTGTTCCTCGTCCTTTCACATGTGTGGGCAAGTGTGAAAAGGGAGCCATCAGAAGAAAGTCATTACCCGGAGTGAGGAAGAAGCAGGCTCTGTCACGGAGCCCAGGTGACCATCTGTGAGGAAGTCGGGAAACAACATGCTGGGCGGTCTGGCCCAGGCAGACAGCAAGCTTGCCCTGGTGGGAGCAGGTGCTCTAAGGAGACAGTGATATAATCACAGACACCATTTGTCAAGGAATGTTCCTAAGGATGAGAGCCTGGAGGGGAACTCTGCAGGCTTCCAGCCTTGGCTGAGAATGCGGGACCTGGTGGGTTTGGCAGGCAGAATTCAGGAGCACAGGAGAGCACTGCAGTCTAGAGGAGAGCAGTTCCCCAGAGGGACAGCCAACTATGTCCTGTTCATAAATGGCCATGGTGATGTGACTTTGTTTCCTGAGAACAGGGCCTGGAACTCACGGAGATCCACTTGCCTCTTGTCCGTCCCCCCGTCCCCCCCCAGTGCTAAGATTAAAGGCGTGCCCCACCACAGCCCGGTGCCACCCATTCTTAATTTAGGACTGAAATAGGAGATTACTGAATCCTGGACAGTAGACACTTTTATGTATAGGATCCACCTAAGGTTTCCGCCTAGCATTTCATCAGCTGATTATATGCACATTAAAATGAGTAATTTTTATCTGACTTTCTTCCTTGAAAATTCTGGTCTGGTGGACTGAAGAAATAAAGAAGCAAAGTGGGTCAGGCGGTGGTGGCGCATGCCTTTAATCCCAGCACTTGGGAGGCAGAGGCAGGTGGATCTCTGAGTTCGAGGCCAGTCTGCTCTACAAAGTGAGTACTAGGACAGCCAGGGCTACACAGAGAAACCCTGTCTTTAAAAAAGAAAAAAGAAAGACAGAAAAGAGAAAAAACTAAGGAAGAAGAAGCAAAGTGGGAGAGAGGAACTTTGGAGGGTGGGTTGAGGGAAGTTGAGTTAAACTTTGCCTTGGGTTAAGCCCAAGAAAACACACACTCATGTATCCATTTATCTGTGGTTATATCCAGTCATACATTTATTTATCTGAATGTATATACTGGACTTTTCCAATCTACTTACACACAAACACACACACACACACACACACACACACACACACACACACACACACCCCAAAACATTACAATGGAAAAATTTTATGGGTATTTGACTATCCAGAATTAAAAGTATTCTGTATCAGATAGTGATCATTTGAAAGATGATCTAGTTGGAGGGATTGCCAGACTTGAAAGGATGTCTTTCTAGCACACGAGAAACCCAGAGCGGCCTTAACATTGCTTTGCCTCTTTCCTGCCAGTTGGTGTGAAAATTGGCTTTTCACTGTATGAGGAGAAGCTAGGATAAATCTGAGCTCCCGCTACCTAATTTGCCACCCCATTACCCGACCACAGTGTTGCCAGAGAGGTTGAATCTATGCAGGAAAAGGAAGCATATTTCTAAGCCTGTGGTTGGAGTTGGCAGGGTTTGCCAAAGCAGAAGCTGCTTGTAGGTGATACTTCAACTTTTTATTGAAATATTGGCTACATCTCCTTCTTGACTGGTAGCTACTGTGGCTGCTGAACAAGATAAGGTAAATGGCTTTCGAATTTGGAAGAGTGAGAGCAAGTGCAGAGGCAGGTATTTCCTCCTCATTTCCTACAGTTGGAGCTGAACACTTTATCACTGACTCCCAATTTGGTCAATACTTTTTTAGTAAGCATTCCTTGTCATAAAAATGACCCAGTCAGCTGGGTCAAAAAAAAAAAAAAAAAAAGAATGGGTGTCTCTTAGTGGGTCAGGAGACTGAGTGAACAGTTTTCAGGAATAGTTTTAGGGTGTGGTTCTTCTCAGCCATAGAGTATGTGGTGTTGAACTTTGCCCACTTGCTTAGCTGGGAACTCCCACTCACCAGAACTTTCCCCTCGTCTGATTTCCAAAGTGAAAGTAAGGCTATGGCCGCCTCTCCCAGAAGATGCAGTAAGCAGGTGGAAGGTGACCGGTGGCTCCCAGTCTGCCCTTGCTTTCCTCCGCTCTCACCTTTCTGTCCCATGGCCCAGTTGACATGCAGAGACGCAGCCCGTCAGCAACTGGCTGTGGGCTGAAAACTACAGACACAGAGGCAACAGATTTCAGACACTTCACTGTACCCTCCCTTGTGGTCCCCTCAGCAGCCTCCACTTCTGACCTGCCCACCCCTACTCCAGGGCTTCACATGAAACTTCTTCTAATCCTCTCACTCCCCTGCAGGACCTTCACTTCCCCTAGCATCTCTCATATTTGAGAAAGGGCCAATTTCTATAATAAATCCTTTAATCCCATAATACTCAGCATGTGTCTGTTTCTTTGACTGGCACCTGGTTGAAAAGTAGGATAATACAGAGGAAAGACCTCAGTCCAAAGACCCTGTGTAGTCTACTGATGGATCTATGTATTAAATAACTTACACTCTTGTACAAAAAGATGCTGGTACTGTAAAATGCTTCCATAAAGAACATACTTCTACAGCCCCGCACTTACATCCAGAGCACGCAGGCTCGATGAACCCCTGCAGATACCCCAACAAGTATCAGGTGCATCATAAATGGCTCTCTACCACACACAGACATCACCAAGGACTGCAAAGCTTCCAATATTTTGCAAGATCTACAAACAACTCCTGATAAATAAATGGCTTTTTTTTTTCTTGTCAGTTATACACTCCTGGGTATCAAGGAGGGGTCCTAGGACAGATTCCTGAAGGCTGGGTCCAGCCCATGGACTTCTTCAAACACACTTTTAGAAGTTAGGAGACTGTCCCTAACATTCCACGTCCCCAGCTTTTGATAAACCGTTCTATCTCACCCTCCCTATATACAGGCAACCATCTCCATCCACTGCCACTCTGTACTGGCAAAACCTACTTGGACCTTGAGAAGGTTTAAGATTGAAGCTACTGGGGGCTAGAGCGGTGGCTCAGCAGTCAACAGCACAGGCTGCTCTTCCAAGAAGATCTGGGTTCAATCCCCAGCACTCACATAGTGGCTCACAACCAACCACCTATATATGTCCAATCCCAGGGGATCCTCTTATGGCTCTCAGGGGCACTACAGGCCCGTTAGTGCACAGAAACAAATGCAAACAAAATATCCATACATACAAAATAATTTGAAAAAAAAAAAAAAAAGACTGAAGCTACGAACGTTCACTCCAGATGCTGATTCCCCGAGGCCTTGGAAGGTGGACATTAACTTTCTTATAGTATTTAAGTTTCCCCAGCCGGAGGCAAGGATTTGAGTGGTCTCTGCGGGTGAAGGCCATTTACATTCCATGTTGCTTTAAAAGCCTCCATTTTCCAGGTCATAGTGCAGCACGGCCCTTCCCTTAAAGGAGAGTCTGTTAAAAAGAGGTCTGTACTTTTAGCAATTAAGGGCTGCATGAACACGCCCAGGAACAAGCTGGAACACCACCTAGCACAGCTGTGCCTTGTCAGAACCACGTGACAGAGCCTCTGGAGCATGACTGTTATTCTTCAGCAAGGGCAGCAGTCTGTGGAAGATGGCTCTGCTTTCTATTATTTCCAAGTTTCTGCCTAGTGTCATTCTGTTTCTTTATGTCATGAGAAAGTAAAAGCAAAAAAAACGGAAATGGCTGCTCTCAAGTGAAGGTGATTGCACAGCGGGTGCCTGAGTTTGAAATGAGAAAGCATCACATGGACACAAAACCCCTACTAACTGTACACTGTGGCTGAGTAGTGGCTTAGGGTAAGGTATTTCCCTTCAGCCTGCCCCGGGTTTCTCACCTCACGAGTCATTCTAAAAACACTGTGTGCAACTGGACTGCATACTGTCAACAAAGCACATTCAGTAAACGTTTAAGGTACTGTAACTAGCTTTGTTATTATCAGTCAAGAAAGCCCATGCCAAAATGAAAGTCACATTCAATCAAAAGAGGAAGATTCCTTTGGCGGACATTCTATCAGAGAGAGACCTGAAAATGAAGAATTTCCCACATGGAGGTGGTGTCTATGTTTCTTGAGTTAAAGGGAACCAATAAATACACCCCATAGAAAATGTGCTAATAAAATTGTCCATCTGTGAAGAATCATGGCGTCCCTCGATATACTCCTAAAAACACTTCGTAACCTATAAGGTCCAACAGCCCAAGCTTTTTACCCAAATGTTCAAACATATAAAGGTTAATTCTTAACATAAAAACATAAATTCCCCATGGCTGCCTCAGGACATCCTGATGTCAGGATAAGAATGTTCTGGTCCTGGGATAATTTGAAAAGTACTTCAGTCAACTTGAACCTCAAGATGAAGCTGCCAATCATTTATAATGAGGTGTGCTAAGCAGAACACTTTCATGTTAAGTTGGCCAGCCAAAGAACATTCCATGATTTTAAATGCAGCATCATCAGAGCTGTGTGTCTTCACAAAGAATTTGTAGATCATTTAACACTTCCTTTCTATTCCCCTTAAGATAAATTGACAGAAAGGACATCACTTTACCCATTTAAAAACTAAGTGGGTTGAATGAGAAAACACTTTGAATGGGATTTTTTTGAAATTCAAAACTCAAAGTATAGTCTAGAGAGATGGTTAAGCGTACTTGGTGCTCTTGCATAAGAACTGGGTTGAGTTCCCAGCACTGACGTGGTGGTTCACACTGTCTGTAACTCCAGTTCCAGGACACAGGAAGCTCTCTCCCAGCCTCCAAGGGCAGAGCATGCAAGTGGTATACTTGGTAAGTACAGGCAAATTCATAGATAAGAAAAGAAATTCCACCAAAACTATCAGAGAGGAAATGGATTGTCATGCTAAAGCTTAAAAACCAAAATGGGGGCTGGGGGGAAGGCTTGGCAGTTAAGAGGGCCAGGTTCAATTCCAAGCACCCACCTGGTAGCTCACAACAATCTGTAATTCCAGTTCCAGGGGACCCAGTTCCCTCTTTTGCCTTCCACAGGCATCAGGAATGCAATTGGTACACAGACATACATGCAGATATACCCATACACATTTAAAAAAAAATAATTAAGTGTGTTAAGGTTTAAAAAAAATAGCGGAATTAAAAAAGAAAAAAAAAAAAAAAAAAGAAGGAAGGAAGGACGGGCAAGCGGACGGACCACCAGACACCAGGTAGTAGGTAGCAATTACTCATTTCTAGAAACTGCATGAAAAGATATCCCTAAAAAGACACCTGTTGGGCAACTTTATCTTGTTTCCTAGACAAAGTGTCTCTGTCTCTGGACAATCTTTCCCCGGGGACACAAATGTCATGAGATGAAAAGGTCATTTGCTGCTTGCTCAACAATGTGGACACCGACTTACTCAATACCTAATTAAACAGGTCTACTAGACATCAGACTCTGGTTAGTCTAGATAGAGATCCAAGAGAGAATAAGCTGTAACCTAGGGAGGGAGACAGGTAGACAACACAGACTTTCCAATGCTGGTGCTGTATGCCCAACAAAAAGGACCATGGAATGGGGTCAGAAAGCTGAGGAAAAGCTACCCTCACCCACGTTAGTATCCCAGGACTTCACAAAGACTTGATCTAAGTCTACGTAAATAAACAGCAGGTCACCAGCTAGTGAAAGAAGGGCCTTACCAATGCATCCAAAGCAGAAGCAATAGCATGTTAGCAACCCAAGATGTGAGACATCCGTGAATAATAGTGGAGGTAAATAAAGATGACCAGGAAGACTGCTGAGGATGGGTTTCAAAAGAGCACTTCCTTAAACTGGGATTTTGCCCACAAGAAAAGGGCAGGTAGGTACAGCAAGCTTTTAAACAGGAAACAGGCCTAATTGGATCCTTGTTTGAGAAAAAAAAAAAAAAAAGTTCTACATTTAGGCTGCAGGAAGCACACTAGCCTGCTTGCCAAAAAGAAGGCTACACAATTTATTCTGGTTAATGTGCTTCTGTCACTCACTCCTCTCCTTCCCACCCAGCACCTCCTAACCAGGACTAGGTTACTTTAAATTCTGAGACTTCAAATAATGCAGATGCCTAGGTTTATGGAGTTTGAACAGTACAAACCTGAAAAGCAGAAATACGGGGTAGCTAATCTCTACGTGCAAGGAAAAAAAAAAAATGAAATGCAACCTTCTTGGCAAGTGATGATTTCTGTACAATTCATTTAATTTCTTAATTTGAGATACTTTAAAAAACTTGCCAGCGGCAACACGGACAAAGCAAGTTGAAATTCTTGGGGCTGGGGGCTGGGAAACAACGGACTAAAAGCAACCGAGATTAAACAACTGGCAGTTGTGGTTTTAAAAAAAAAAATCAAGTTCCTTTTTAAAACAAAGATGTGTGTATCTGCTGAGGAACTATAGCGCTAATCACTGGCAATCACATATCATTCACCGTTATCAAGAACTGGCATTTTCCACGGCAGTTCATTTGGCAGGTTTTGTATGAAAGGTGTACACTGTAACAAGGTTTGAAGTGCTCACTAAAAGGCAGCTGCTTAGTACTTTTCTACCTCCCACGAAAGTTCAGCAGGCATTTTCCCAAGCTTCACTACAGTGCCTACTGAAATCACACAAAGAGCAGCTTGAACGATGGCCCGGGATGGGACCACCAGCCTCACACACTGGTTGATGTTCTTGCCACAGATGTCTTGTTCATTGGGGTCCTTACCAGGAGTGGCTTTACTTCTCTGTAGGTATCCTATGCTTTTGATTTGTGAGAAACTAGAAGGCTTTTAATTTAAAAAAAAAAAAAAAAAAAAAAAAAAAAACACAATCAAAACAAACAAATAAAACAAAACACGGCACCATGAGTTACAAATGGTAGCCTTCAGTTTACAACTGGACTTGCCTATGGGACCAGCTAAATTGAGGAGAGCCTTCCTATATATTTGTGCTTCAAGGATTAATTGGTTGGATCCTGCATTATTATTATTACAGAGCTAACACTGCACTCATTAAGCCTAGAGCTCTGTGTGGTAAAATGCTGTAAGACGTGCTTTTAAATATGCCTCCAGATGGAGCCTTTGAAAACAGCTCTTAATCCTCTGGAGGCAACAGCTATCATTCTAGAGGCTCTAACGTGGGCACAGGGACAAATCAAATTTAAAATAATGATAAGTTGTAGCAACGATATGAAAAAAACTAATTTCACCAAGTTATGGCCCAAAAGAAGTGAATCAATTCTCTTCCTTCTCCTCTGGCTTTAAATGAGAAAATCATTCAAGGTTTTAATTCAGAGGCTTCAAATGAATCTAAGAATTTTCGATGTGCTGTAAAAATTGCAACACTGTACTGAAGCATGCAGGAAAAGAACATGTCCTCTGCATCTGAACCTATACCTTGAGAACTCCTCTCGTGAGGGCAGGTTGTCACTCAGACTGCAAATCAAACATACAACCCAGGGTTGTTTGTCTGTCTGTTTACGAATTCAAGGATGGTTGCAGATGGGAAGAATTAAAAAGATGAAATTCAGTCGGAAGACATTTTCCAACATTTTGTCTATCCCAAACCTGCTAACTAGACAGTGGAGAGCTGCAGAAGTGGGGGAGAGTCTTGGGTGTTCTACTTAGTCTCCGCTGTCTTTAGACAAGGTACTCAAACCTGTGGCTGTCACACTTGGAAGGAAGAAGAGACTAGTCCAAAATGAACCTTTCCTTTTTTTTTTTTTTTTTTTTTTTTTTTGGTTTTTCAAGACAGAATTTTTCTGTGTAGCTTTGCGCCTTTCCTGGAACTCACTTGGTAGCCCAGGCTGGCCTCGCGCTCACAGAGATCCGCCGGCCTCGCACTCACAGAGTTCCGCCTGCCTCTGCCTCCCGAGTGCTGGGATTAAAGGCGTGTGCCACCACCGCCCGGCTCCTTTCCTTCTTTAACTTGCTGGGGTTGCCTGTTTTATCACAGCAACAGGAAAAGTAACTCTATCATCTGTACATTTCGACTGACTGTTTGTAGCATGGCCGCAAGGACTCTCCCCATATATATGCATTGCTGACTAGTCCCCTCCACCACTAACTCTAGGTTCATCCAGTGACGTGTTTGGACCAAAAGACTTTCATGGAAATGATCCCCCAAGACTCCTGAGCCTGAAGTTGATGGAACCTTGCGGTTTCTACCATTGCCTTCTCAGGATACCACCATGATCTGAACAAGGCCAAGCTAACCTGCTGGGGAGGCTCGCTTTACCAGACTGTACCTTCTCTACGTGCAGTGGTGCCTGGCTCACTGCAACTCTTCATTCCACAGCAGTTCCCACCTAGAGAGACATGTCACTAGCAACAAACAGGAGTGGGCATCCATGGAACTCATAGATGGCGGACGGTTCTGACAGGAAAACCCACTGCAGGCAGAGTGAACGCTCCAAAAAAAGAGAAATCAACAGAGCCTGCCTTCAGACTGGACTGTACATAGCACAGCCTAGGAAGGCACACCAAAGCAAAGACATCTGTCCTCGACCGAAAACGGTGGTGGGTTCGATACTAATTGACATAATGGCAATTACACTTCTTCAATTACTAAAATTGCAAAGCAACTATGCAGAGATCCTATCTCAGCAGGGATAAAGCCAGTTAAACGCCGGTTAGTTTTTAGAAAGTGCAGCTTAAATCAGAGACATTATCATAGTCCTGGCTGCTTGTGCTGTTTTGCTTCGCAACGTTTGTGCGGAGGTAGATTTCAGTGACAAGACTTAAGCATGGTGGCATGTTTGGGAAGCATTTGCTATGACAGTAAGCGCAACCATCTCTTTCTGACTACCGAAGATGCCCCCGCCACACACTTTACACCTGAAGCCATAAAAATACACTCATTTCATGTCCACAGCATCTTTCAGTGGAGATGCCAGCGTCTTTTTGCACTGGGCAAATTAGTTCAGCAAAGCTATGGGGCTATGGCACTTAAAAGGCCAGAGCTGAGCCCAGAAGCCAAGTATTTTAGAGTTAAGTTCCCAACAGTTCTTCAAACCATGTGGCCGGCCTTTTTGTGGCACATTGAAAGAAACTCCAAAGTGTAAATACCCATCTACGTCAAGGAAAAAAAGTCACATCTACTTCTAAAGCCACATGTTAAACAGTTAGGCTCATTGAAGTAATCTCCTGGGCACATGGAAACCAGAATTCCTAAACTTTTAAAACGTATGAACGTAGATAAATACTGCCTCTTTTTGTGTATTGGAACATCACACACACACACACACACACACACACACACACACACACACACACTTCCAAGGTCATGTGCCTGAAAAAATAGCAAGCACTCAAAACAACATTTGAAAAAAAAAAATCTTTAGTGGGAAAATACTTATTTTTGATATTCAACAGAAAAATTCATCATGTTTTCTGCAGGACTTCTTTTCCACATTACACTACACTGTTCTGGGTCTCTCGGGTGTTTCCTCCAAGCATGAGCTTTACTAGCATGCTCCCACTCATTCTTTGGGAAGCAGGTCTGAGCAATGAATGGGGTTCAAGTCCTCTCCTCCCCTGGGGTAGCTATGTTCCCTCTAGTTCAGCATCTGGTTCAGACTGGCTTCTGATTTGGAAGAAGCAAGCGACGTGAACTAACAAGAGACTGAGAAAGGGCATGCCAGGGTATGTCCCGAAGCAAGCCACTTACCTCACCTCTCTGAACTCAGCCGCAGCTTCCTTCGACTAGTATTACGTGATAGAAGGCAATACACCTGTCATTTTCAGCTTAATTTCCTTCCAATACAATCCAGGAGTCTTACATGTTAATCACAAAGTGTGGGCTCCTTGGTTTTCACTCCTTCCTCCTTACACGAGTGATATCAGAAATCCTGCTGGAGAACAGTCTTGCGAAACTAACATGCACTCTCAATGCTTTCCCACTGGGCAGCGACGGGAACATACACAGCACTGAAGCAGAAGGGTGCATGTTTGGAAGAGGCGGACGCCAAGAATTAAGACGGCCAGAGACATACAGAAGGCTGCAGAAACCAAAGGGACACCAAGAAGGACGTCAGAACAGCCAGCCTCACCTCCAGAGTGAAGTCCACACCCAAGCTGCCTGAAACACTGGTTCAGGATTCACTTTTTACCCACTACTCTGGAGCATGCCAAATACAAATGGGTGATCCATCGAAGACAGTATGAAAGCCTGCTCTAGGAATAATGCAATAGAATGACCATCATTCTGAAAAGTGTAGCTATAACCCCAGAACACTTCAGAAGATTTCAACCCTATGCCTGCAAAGCAGGTAATCTGTTCACATACCCCTTCACCCATGAAAATGTGCTCATGGGTAAAGTGACATGGTTGTCAATCGCAGATGTAACTAGTTATGTCCAAGTTTAAAGTGCTCATAAAAATCTTGGATTGTGGGTAAATTTTAGTCCTGAGTATCCTGAAGAACATCATAAATTCGTGTGTGTGTGTGTGTGTGTGTGTGTGTGCGCGCGCGCGCAGGAAAAACACACAGAGGACTATGTCTACATTTTAAAGTATTTACCAAAATATTGGAAATTCTTTCTATCTTACCATGTATGTTACAATATCTTCAGAATAACTTATTTCTGGTCTAAGAGTATTTTAAGGGGCTGGAGAGATGGCTCAGTAATTAAGAGCACTGCCTACTCCTCCAAAGGACCCAACATGTACCTGTAGTTAGTTCTAGGGCATCAGACCTTCTCTTCGGGCTTCCTCGGGCATTTGCATGCATGTGTATGCACAGACATATATGCAAAACAAAATATCCATTCAGATAAAAAACAAAAAAATATATTTTTAAAAAGAATTTTTTGGGCTCTGTGTGTGGGTTTTGTTGTTGTTGTTGTTGTTGTTTTGGTATTTGTTTTGGTTTTTGAAGACAGGGGTTCTTCTGTGTAACAGCCCTGGCTATCCTGGAACTCACTCTGTAGACCAGGCTAGCCTCAAACTAATAGATATCTGTCTGCCTCTGCCTCTCGGGTGCTGGAATTAAAAGGGTGCACCACCACTGCCCAGCTTAAAAAAAAATATATATATATATATATTAACGATTAAATCAAAAATACTTTTCTTTCAAAAATATCAGAACGTAAGATTAATTGAGCCCGAACCAAGAATTTGGAAAATCACTAAGAAAACTAAAATTGATTTCCAAAGAAAGACTTCACACCTAGAAAAAGGCCCCCTTTTTGGACGTTAGTATCAATAAACATCAGGAATAAATCTTAAGAGCTAGAGCCAAATTAATTACTTCAACATCACTAAGTGAAAGTTAAAAAAAAAAAAAACATTGTATTTTACAGTGTACAAAAGCCATTCTGGACTCAAATGAATAACCTGAATATAATTAAGTAGAAGGAAAAACAAGAGCAAGTTTTTTTTCTGAAAATTTCCCTTAGCGTAAACTAAATTGAAATTACCCACTGTTGCTGGTGGGGTGATATTGCATAGCTTTAATCCCAGCCCTCGGGAGGCAGCGGCAGGCAGATCTCTGTGAGTCTGAGGCCTGCCTAGTCTACAGAGTTAGTTCTAGGACAGCCAAGGCTACACAAAGAAACCCTGTCTCAAAAAAACAAAACAAAAACAAAAACAAAGATATTACCCACTGTCAAGGGAATCCATGCAATGGTTCTCTCCAACCCCACTAGAAAAGGAATTTGAGGGGTATATGCACCAGTAAGGGGAAAGAGACTTTACATAAAATGTCCAACCTAAATATAAAGACATATAAAATATTAAATATAAAATGCTGCATGCTCCTGGGGCCGTTATGAAACCTCCATTTGTGATCCTGACCCTTTCAGAATAAACACTAATTTATTTGTATCAAAGTAGCTTTTATGAACAAAACAGCCTCTCATTTCAATCATGTAAGTGGGTGTAGTAAACATAGCTAAGCTGTAAAAAGTGAGAATTTAAATAAATAAAAATAGTGTCACTAAAAAGCCACTTTAGTTGGCAAATGACTCGTCACTCAATGTTGGTAAATTGGTAGGTAGACATTTCCCACTGTCTGTCAGTATCCGTATCCTTTAAAATGAATAATTGTAGAAATAATTTTGCCAGTGTTCGGTCTGGGAGGCTACTTTTATAGATTGCCATCTAATGACAGCACCTTCTGTGCTACACTGTATTAATACATGGCAAAATTACATAGCTCGTTGTTTATTCTGACACTACGTTAGAGTCCTTTAACGTTGTCTGGAATACAGGGCAGGATCATGATGCAGTGAGTTTTTACTGTTAACATCTCCATCATAGGAAGAGATAGCTTTGTTTATGTTCTCCCAAGAAAACAAGCTGAGTGCTGACCATTAGATGTCCTAAAAACAGTGAAAGGAAAACCTATTAAAAGAAATGTTTCAATTAACAAAGGACAGGTGGCAAAGAATAGCTAAACTGGAAAATCATACCTTTCAGTTTCAGATCCCTCCTCTCGCCTATCATCCATAAGAGACTCAGAATACACACCATACTGTGCTTTAGACCCTACCAAGGCAGAAATGAATCCTTCCTGTACAGTTCATGTAGGTCCCTTTGGGTGAAAAAATGTGGCAATATCCTAGGCATTTTGAACACACAACAGTTCCACTTACTGAACATCTATTACATAGAAAGTGTCTCAATCCTTACAATCTACTCTTTTCTGCCTAGAAACTCTGAAGGATTAATCAACTTGCCTAACAACCTACAGAGTAGAAAAAAACAAAACAAAACCAAAAAACCATCCAGGTGAGAACCCAAGTCCTTTTCCCAGAATGCAACATGCCTACACTTTGTTCACATTCACCAAAGTGCCAAAAATCAAAAAGGGGAAGACATGAAGCAGAGCTCATTTGGGGCTGGAATCAGCCTCCCTACCTTGCTTGGTTTCCTTATCTGCAAAGAATAAAAAGGAGACTAGCCTTCTGAAAGGTACATGGCAGGGACTTAGTAACTGTCGATCGAGTTCTGAGACCACCAGTGCCCTGGCATACATAGACTTGGTCATCACAAAATGTAAGTAGAATCACTGCTTCAAGAAAGCAGGAGTGAGTGGGGTGGGCCTGGAGAGATGGCTCGGTGATTAAGAGCACTGGCTGTTCAGTCAGCAGACTGGGGTTCAATTCCCAACATCCACATGGCAGCTAACAGCTATCTGTAACTCCAGTTCCAGGGTCCCCAACACCCATGGCAAAACACAAATGCACATAAATAAAGGAAAGAAAGAAAACAGGAAGGACGCCATGATTGTGAATAGAATGGATTACCTTGGAGTGAAAAAAAGAATCACAGAAAACAGCCCAAAACTTCCTAAAGACACTGGAATTGTGAAGCCATGTCTCCATTTCCATATCACAACCACTCTACATCATTTAGCACTTAATTATGTACTTACATTGTTACCTAATTATCTGACCCAACAAGATTCTCCCTCACTGTAAAGGAAAGGCTCTCCCTCCTTCCTAGACCCCAGTGACTAGACTCTCAGTACTTGTTGACTTAATGTCAATTAACATTTACAGTGCAGACCTTATTTTTAACAAAAACCTCACGGGAAGAAATCAAAAGCAATGTGGAAACTGATCTGTTCTATAGATGGAGTTGGCTGAGTATTTTTTTTTTTTCTGTGCATCCAGCCTAATCATTTCAACATCTGTTTACAGGTGTGTTAGGGTGTTAGCAAGGCACTGAGCAAAATCTTTCCAGACAGCTTGCTGGCCTAACAAAGAGACAGGAAGACACTGCTGCTGGAAACTCTTACTCAAAGGGACCTGCTAATGAGTCAATCTCGGCTCAGGCAGGTAGGTCTACAAGGATGAAATCCAAGGGCTCTGACCTACTATTTACTGCTCTGTCAACCCAGCATCAGAAGGGCTAATGCCAAGCTTATCAGATCAGAGGCAAGCTTGGAGGCATCTGAGACTGACCCGGTACTACAACTCGAGGGCAGAATCCAACAGTTATCCCATCCAGCTAGAACCTGGGGCAATATCTACTAAGAATCTTTAAATATAAATACATAAATGTCCCACCCAACAGGAGAGAGGACGCAGTCAATTAATAATCATGTAGAAGTTATTCAAGAGATTATAGTTGATTGTAGCTATGCCAGGAATTGGGAATGTAAATTTACACATCAGCTAACTAATTCAATTTTAGGTCATTTGGAGAGAAGTAAAATTTACCTCCATTAGTTAAGTACAATGAGGGAGGTGGGCATCACAGAGGAGTGAGCACTTAGGACAGATCTAGTCAAGGGTTAGAGGGCTAGCTCAGTCTGCACCCCAAGCATACAACATTCACACCCATGTAAGGGCTGGGTATGGCACCCTCTGCCTATAATCCCAGCACTGGAGGGACAGAGGCAGGGAGACCCCTGGGGGTCACTAGGTTCTAGTGATACAGTCTCAAAAAGCAAGGTGAGCAGTCTTGTTGGCACACTCCTTTAATCCCAGCAGAGGCAGAGGCAGGTGGATCTCTCAGGCGATCCTGGTCTTCAGAGTGAGTTCCAGGACAACCAGGGCTGCACAGAGACCCTTTCTCAAACAAACAAACAATGGAAAAGAAAGAAAGGGAAGAAAAAAAGGCGGATGGCTCCTTAGGAAGAACACCAGAGCTTGACTTTCAACAACCTCCTTACACACGTTGATATACATACACATTTAACTGCACACATATGCACATTTAACTGCACACACACACACACACACACACACACACACACACACACACACGCACTCACGCATGGAGGAGGAATTCAGTGAAAGGTAACCTGACATGCCTTTTCCACTGTGCACAGGTGAATGATATCTCAGAGAATGAACCTTACCTGTGCTCCCATTCTGTTCTCTTAATGGCCCTTCCTGGACCTATGGTCAGCACTTTACTTAGACGGGCAGTGTTTTTCTACTGTATCCTTCGAAGAAGGCAAACAGAGGACCTACAAGAACCTATGGTCAGATTAACACAGGCAACTACAGAATCTGCTTCTCTAAACTTGGAGAAGGCTTGTAACACTTATCTGCAAAAATGTGTACACACACACTTGGTCTTTCAAAAGAAATGTGACTTCTACAGATGTCTGGGTCTGCTACCCGATTTAAAAAGGTGAGTTTCACCAAGAGGATGGACACGTGTCGTGCTAGATGAGGAACTACAAGGACAAGGCAGGAAAGAGGTTAAGTTTCCAGCATTCAGAGCAGGGAAGAGAGAGAAGCGGGTACCACTGTCAAAGGAAACAGACTCAAACAGGACTTGGTGCCGGTCTGAGCGCCTCGGGTTGGATCCCAGCACCCACTTACAAGCTCCTGTAAGCACAAAGCTGGAGAGGAGGGCATGGGTAGATGGCCTGCAACCGACTGGGCCATCGGGGCAGCAGAATCCATGAACTTCGGTTTCAGTGAAAGGCTGACTGGTAAGGAGGACAGACAGCCATTAGGGAAAACACCCAACTCAGACCTCTGCTTTCCACATGCAGGTGGCACACAGGAACATGCTCGCCCATATGCAACACACAAACACAATACATGAAATTGGATCATACTGAGGAATTTCAGGGAAAAAAAAGACAAAAAAAGGTGTCACCTGTGACTAATGTTTATTAAGCAATTACTATATCGAACTACTGTATTAAGCATGAGGATTTCCTTGTTTAATCTTTGAGAAGACTTCTCTGAGGTGTGCAAACCCAGGCAGGTGTGACTTCTTTAGGAGCAGAAGGGGTTCTAAGCTGGAACCGTCCTTCTCAGTTAACCCTTGAGCTCTCCGGGGCCCCCACTCCCAGCCTCACCTTTTCCCACAACCAGGGTAGACAAAGCACACAGGAATAAAAGGAATCTCAGAATGGGGGTTGGACGGAGGGAGGGGCTGAGACAGAGAGGGGGTTGAAATTCCTTAAAGAAAAGCTAGGCTGAGAGACGGGAGGGGAGAAGGTAGGAGGCCGTTCTACCAAGAGGGAAACTGCCTTTCTCTAAGATAATCACAAAAGTTCAGGGGTTGCTCCAGACACGGTAAATCTTTGAGCGTCTTCAAAAGTCATTTTCTGTCGCAGACATTCGCCCCTTTCCCTGTTATGGAGAGAAAGGAGGCAGCGACCCATGAAGTGTCAGGAATGCATCCGAGGGAGCCCCGGCTAAGTCTCGGGGAGGCCTTTGTGCGGCTGTGAAGTTCAAAGGAACTGACCGGCTGATGAGCTGGAGGCAGCGCACAGCAGGAGGAGCGCACGGGGACCCGGGAGGACCAGCCTGGCCAGCACAGGACTGCACCACATGCACGGCACCCTGCACCCAGCACCCACCCACCCACCGGCCAGCTGCCAGGGAGTCCGGGAGAGCAGGAGGAGGGGGCACGAGCTGGGGGGGAGGGGGGAGGGGGAAGGGGTCCCTCCATACTCGGTCAGAACTTTGGGAACTGAGTAAGCCCCGCGTTGTTTAGGGGATGCCGCCAGAGGGTGAGGGGCCAAGATATTTACATTGCACCAGAAAGGAAGGGGGAGGTGGGGCACGGCTGGGAAAGAAAGCAAAAGAAAACAAACTGTTCTGGCCATTAAATATTCATGACAGCAGCCTTACTAAGTTCTAATGGAAAGCACATAAATCCCTTTACAACTGTGTTAAATGGAAGGAAAAAAAAAATGGCCGAGGGTCACAGCACCCGGCCAACTGGAAAAGGATGAAACTGTAGCTCAGAAGGACCTCAAGCTCGGGGAGGCTGGCTGCTGGGGTTCTAATAAGTATTTAGTAGGTGTGGACGCTGGTGCCATTCATTCCTCCCTACCACAATAAAGCAGGACTCAAAGGGTGGGTTTTCAATTACCCTATACTCCTGAGGGGCACTGGGTCTCTTGAAAGCTCAAAGAGAGTGCCCTGGTTCCGAGTGACGCAGGCTGCCGTTCGAATCTTGGTTTAAGTCTTCACACAGACTATCCTGATGAAGAAACGGCAGATGCGATAACCGAATCAGAGAACTCATTTCCTGGTGATGTGCAGACGGAAGCTGCAGAGACCAGGCTAGGCAGAGAGAAGGACAAAGAAAAGGGCTGCAAAGCCAGGGCCTAACTGGTCCCGGGCCTCCTGCCTTCAGAGCAAGAGAGGGTGTAGACCCCACTGCTCACACTTCAGCCTTCCAATAGGCTGGTGGAAGGAAGGAAGCAAAAAAATAGGAGGGACAGAGAATGTTTTTAATGGCAGATACCCTGTACACTAAGTAGTGCTACTAAAACCTCAAATTGCCCATTATTTAAAGGGAACAATTAAGCTTTGGGGGGGAAAAAAGGATTGGTATTTGTACAGCGGGTGGTAAATGTTCTACCTTTCTTGGTGGTTTGGGTTTTATTAATGCATTTTTACATTGTGTATGGGAAAGAGAAAACAAGAACCCAAGGTTATGCTTCAAACTGAGGGGTTAGATTTATATATCCCCACGAGCATAGCTCAGGGCAGACACGCATAACCCTGAAATAAACATGACACCATTCCAAAAGGTCCTTGATGTCAGGAGTCCTTAACACAGAGCTCTATGACCTCAAAGGCCACAAACCCCAAACTGGGCCACTTTAAAAAGTAAACACAGGGCCTGAAGGGTAGAGCGCTTGCTGTGCAAACATGAGCACCAGACCTCTAGCACCCATGGAAAAGCAAGGTGTGGTGGCACTCCCCGATGCTGGGGTTTGAGAGGGCCCATGGGAGTAGCTGCTTCCAGGACTCACAAGCAAGCTGGTTCTTGACTCAATGGAGGGCTTCCGGTTCAGTGGAGACCTTGTCTCAAAAAGTAAGGTGCAGAGGACTGGAGAGATGGCTCAGTGGTTAAGAGCATTGGCTGTCCTTCCAGAGGACCCGGGTTCAATTCCCAGCACCCACATGGCAGCTCACAACTGTCTGTAACTCCAGTTTCAGGGGATCTGACACCTTCACACCAATGCACATAAAATGAAGTTAAATAAATTATTTTTTAAAAATGAGGTGACAAATGACAGAGGAAGTACTCAAAGTCAGTCCCTGGCCTCTATATGCAGTGTGAGTACACTCTGCTGCACACACACACACACACACACACACACACACACACACACACACCACATCCACTACCTACACAGTAAATGAATAACAAAAAGGAAATATGAAATTTCATCTTTGATGTCTCAAGAACTAATTCCACACTGTTCACTGGATTTATCACGCAGGAGGAATGTGGTGTGTGACCATTATCCACTGTAACCAAGCTTATTTCCATTCTAGGGCGTAGGTATTACAGGCTGCTTTGGTTTGCTTATATGCTTTTCTTTTTTCCCTTAATTTTTATTTACTTAATTTATTGGGGTGGAGTAGGGTGAGTGACCCATGTCGTGGGTGGGCTCATGGCAGTCAGAGGACAACTTGTAGTTAGTTCTCTCCTTCTACTATGTAACTCAAGGGGATTAAACTCAGCCACCAGGCTGACATGGAAAGAGCTTTTTCCCACCCAGCTATCTTGTAGGCCATGTGTTTCACGGCGCTGGGGATAGAATAAACTCAGGGCCTTAAGCATGCTTGGCAAGTGATCTATGCTACAAGCACAGATCCTTTTGGATCAACTGTTTCAAAATGAACGTGAGTAAGTCTTCAGTGGCCCACCACTTGTGCCTCTGCCTAAATCTTCCATGATTACTCACCAAAACCTGGTTCACAGAAGGTGCTCACTGGCAGAGTAAGCTATCAGTCCAAGATACATTTGCTGAATGAATGAATGTCTGGTGGGATTATCAAGTGAAAACCTTTCTTTTTGCATTCTTAAATTATTTATGATTTGATTTTAGATTAGCTGGCTGGCTGGGTGGGTGGGTGGGTGATGGGCTAATTGGTTGGATTTTCTGAGACAGGGTCTTGCAATGGGCTATGTAGCCCACCATGGTCTTAAACTCTTGGCCATCATCTTCCTAGGTCTCCTGAGTGCTAAAGTTTCACTGTGAGCCACACCCAACTTATCTCTTTTGGATTTTAGAACTGACTGTGTACCCAAACTGAAATTAAAAAGTAATTTTTGCTTGACTTCATATAAACAGAAAAATCAAGAATTATTAATGGAAAATAAGTGCAGAGCAATATTAATAAGAGGTCTCAAACTTTTTAGTTTTTATTTTTAAGTACTTAGAAAGCAATGTTCCAATTTCCTCGTTTTAAAAGGAGAGATCAGTCTCCAGACACAATTTTCAATTAAAGAAATAACACACAGAAACGTACAAGCTGTTGTAGTTAAATAAATAGGTTCGTTTTTCTTCCCACAAAGTGTATTTTAGACCATATATAAACAAACAACTCCTACAAAGTCCAGAGTTCCTAGGAAGCCATAAACTATCTTTTCAAGGTAGTATGCAAGGAATGCCAGGGGCTCTGCAGTGCGTGGTAAAGGTCACCAGAAGTCAGGAGCTTCCTCCAGCCTCAGGGATTCTCAAGCCTGTGAGGCCTCAACTAGATTTCCCACATACCTACCCTGTGCCCATTCCATCTGGTGAGGCATCCACAGTGGAGAAATCTACTGTGACTACCACGCCTAATTCTCATCAAAGAGGAAGTAAATGGATTTGTGAACCAAAGGAGAAGAAAAACTGCACCCCTCAATAATTGCACCATTGATAGCCCTCCATAAACCTCACAGCAAAAGTAAGGAGCCTTTACTTCTGTGCCAGACCCCATCTGGGGGCCCCTTTAAAGCAGAGCAACCTTGTTGTGTTCTTCATCATAAACGCAGGCAAAGGACTCGAACAGGAATAAAAAACCACCAGTGAAGTCAGGAACTGTTCTGGAGGACCGAGGTGCTAACTATTCTGAAAAGCAATAAAGCCAGAACTATTCACAGGATGGCTCTGGTAATACATATCAAGCAAGTGATAATAAACATACTTAATAATTTAAAAAAAAATTTTGAGACAGGTTCTCTCTCCATAACACTGGCTATCCTGGAACTCACTATGTAGAACAGGCTGGGCCTGAAATCACAGAAATCCATTGCCTCTGCCTCCTGAGTGCTGGAAATAAAGGCATGAGCCACTACACCCAGCTTCATAATTTAAAATGTAAAGAGTCAACTTTCTACCTAATATTTCTAGCTAGATCTATCTTTCTAAGAGGGGAAAGAGACTAAAAATATTGTTATTGATAACAGCATTTTCACATTAACTATCAAAATTGGTGCTTATCGCATATGTTGATTTCAACTGTAAGTTTCTTAAAACAGAGACAATGTCATAATTTGGGTGTTCAGTCCATGTAGCACCAGCAAGTATTTGTAAGCTATTTTAATACTAATCATATTTTACATCTGTTTATTATTTCATTCCTCAAGTACGAACTATGATTTAGTCATATCTACTTATTATATAAAAATTACACCCATTGAATCATTTTTAATATACAAGTTCCTTTCCCAGCTCACTGGTTATATGTTGAGCAACAAAAGGATATCTAACTTGGTTTCTCATTTTTTAATTTTATTCATGATCCTTCCTACATTAAGACTATCTCGGGGAAAAAATTAATTTCCACCCAAAGAGTCATTATGGAAGATGTTTTACATTATAAGTATAGACGTTAACTTTGTAGAAATGAAGGGAAAATAAAGTTGGAATGAACAAGTAAGTATCTATCCACCTCTGGATCCTGACATCGATCATAAAATACCAGTCTGGAAACATGGGGAAATGCTGAACAGTGTGGCCTTGTTTAGTTTAAAAACAATAAAGAGTTAGAAAAGCAATCACAATGCATATGGAATTGAACCTAAACAACCCTCAAGTGAGAAACGAAATAAGACACTCTGAGAACACAAAGGATAGTCAAGTTGCCCTACTTTCATATTGGGAAGCTACCATCAACAAAGTACGCACGAGGCAAGTTCAAAGTTGCATTAAGAGTTAGCTGAAAATACATTCATACTGGTTTATATTTTTGCTATGAAAATTGTCATATGCTATAAAAAAAAAACACCCCTCATAGTCATGCTTTTTCAGGGGTAAAATTAAACCCATTAGATCGATGTATTAACATGTTAGGGAAATTAAAAAATAAAAAAACCTTAAGATCATTTTTTCATATGAAAGAGTAATTGTAAAGGTCTTAAAAACAAAAGACAAAAATATCAGGAAAACTTGGCTCCTCATCTTCAGGATAAAATTATCATACAACTCAGGCAAGCAAGGCTGAAGATGCTTAGGTTTTCACCATGACCACACATTTGAGCTGCTTTCCCTCTGCGCCTTAACAGTATTAATTACTTGGACTTTTTTTCCCCTAAAGCACAGAATTCCTTTTGAAGTCAAAAACACAGAAAGTTCAAAGGTTAGGCTGCCACTCAACATTATGGCATGTCCAAAACCCAGCCAGGAAACCCATTTCTAAACTTACTTATACGAGGTATTGCAATCTGAAAGCCAGAGTCCCCCGGACAATGCAGGGCCACTGGTGTTTTTGTACTTTGCTTAGGGATTTATTCATAAGGGTGACAATGGCTACCTCATCACCAAGGAGAAACATTCTTCTGGATACAAAGAATCATGGCCATTTCTTCCAACGACACCCCCCCCCCCTTTCACCCACTAATTACTTTCTCAACATTCTAGAAGGCTAAAAGAGTCTAGAGAAGTTGAATAGCCTGGGATTTAGCCCACATTATAGCCTGTCTTGTACTTCACACCCCTCCAAAAAAGAAAAAGAAAAACCCTAGCCTAGAGAGGAAGGGTGAAATACACAATTTCCATAGAAATAAAAAAATAACTTCAGTAGAGACCAACAGGAATGGCCATGAGATAAAAATGGCTTCACTTACAGCAGGCTTCACTTACTCAAGGGAGCCAGGTTTGCATGGAACATGATTCATTCCTTTTTTTTCAATGAGCATTCACTAATGCACACAGGCACCCTGCTAGGCACTGGGTGAAAAATGACTAACGAGGTCCCCGTCCCCAAAGAGACCACAGTGTGACATGAGTGAGGCCACCAAGCCCCAGTTATGATACAATTATAACGCCATATCACACTACTTAGAAAATGCAAAAGTAGACAATATGGAACCCAGAGATAGGGACCTCAGATCAGATGGGTGGATGTGGCAAAGAAAAACTGTTGGGAGGTGATGCTATCTGTGTAGGCTATAGTTGGACCTTAAATGAGATAAAGGCCAACAATTATTATTATTAACAACAATTATTATTAGCTTGTGATAGATAGATAGATAGATAGATAGATAGATAGATAGCCTATTGAGGCAATGAAAACAGCAAATGCTATGATTTTAAATAAAAATGAGTGTCAGATCTGTCTGCCACAGAACTCAAGAAAGTCACAAAAACAATATAGAAAGGAGTACACAGAACACCACCAGCTCTAATCATCAGCACTTGATAAGTTGCTGAGTTACTTAGATGATACTAAGAAACCAAGTGGAGGCTTGCCTGTTATCAGTAAGAATTTCTTATTATCATGTCGAAATCTGATCTTCCCTCAGTTTCCCTGAAGCGCAAGAGAGGTCATACATCTTTAAACACTGTGCTCCTCATCTCTGTCACCCGTCTGTGGATTTCATGATCACATTTGGAGGCAGAGAGATGAATTAAGTTTGCTGGCCTTCCCTTCTGCCTTTCCATGCTCTAGTCCAGCTATGAGCCCAGCATGAAAGTCCCAATGATGACATCCAGGAGACCAAGCACTAGTCTTTAACGAAGGCTGACTTGTTTTTGCCCATTTATGTCACCTGGAGTTTTAGTGGTATTCTGAAGGCCCCCCGAGCATAATCAAAATGCATGCCTTTTCCTCTGAGGGTAGGTCCTTTAAAACTCAGCCAATGTTAATGACTTCAAAACTGCAAGGATTCTTGCCACCAAAGGAACTTAAGTGATAGAGAATAGGAAAATGTGTTCTTAAATAGTTTTCAAAAATCATAAATCAGGCCAGGTATGGTGGCATATGCCTTTAATCCTAGTACTCAAGAGGCAAAGGCAGTCAGATCTCTGTGGTTCAAGGCCAGCCTGGAATACATAGAGAGTTCGTGGTCACAAAAGACTATACAGGCAGACCGTCTCACGTCATCACGCATATAGAATAGGAAGATAAAGGAGAAGTTGATTCCTTTGTGAAATGCAGACGAGAGACAAACTAGGAGAGGACTGCCTGCCCTCCCATGAATTAGCAGGAAATCACTAAGATGTAGATTCTAGGCAGCATGGTGGCATATGTCTGTAATTCTAATACTAAGGGCAGGGGACAAGGGTTTCCTTAGAGGGCATTCATACCAAACAGAATGCAAATGCATTTCATCCAGCAACTACAATAAGACAGCCTAGAAGCCCATCATACTGACGAAGAAATGGTGCCTTAGGTTGCTGGGTGACATAAAATAAGGTGACATTCAGCATTCTTAACCATTAAACTCAAATGCTTCTCCAAGCCAGGCTCTCACCAGGTCATGCAAACCATAAGATGTCAATTGATTTTTCTTTAAAATTTTTATTTAACTATTCAGTGTGTGCACGCGCTAGCAGGCACTGGTGTGCATGGAAAGGTCAAAGGACGGCTGTGAGGAGCAGGTTCTCTGCTTCTATTGTGGCCTCGAGGTACCGAACTCCGGTTGTTGATCTTGTATAGCAATCGTTTTTTAACCCACTGAGCAGTCTGTAATCTCCCTGATTTCTCTTAATTATATTTGTTTTCAGGACACACACACTCAACACACATACACACATACACACACACACACACACACACACACACACACACACAACACACACACACAGAGGGGAGGGGGAGGAGAGAATTTTTGCAATTTTTACTTAAGATTGGCAAATATGAATAAATTTGAATAAGAAAATCCCAGTCTATTTTCTTTTTTTCACAAAACTCTGAGATCTCCAGGCAGCCTTAAACTGCTTAGACTGAGTCAGGGGATACTTGTAGAAGCAAAGGAGGCTTGCGGATGGGGTCTCGATCATCCTCAGGACACTTGATTTCCTGCTCCCAGTGTCTACAGGTATGATGGGTTCCTTTCCTTCCATACACCTCGTCATCAGAGGCACAGCCTCAACAGTGAGGAAGCAGACAGACGCACAGCTGCACCTCCCCTTGGCAGTCTCCCTGGACTCGGCACATCTGTTTTCCATCCCTACACATACCACGTCCCAGAAGGAGAAAGAGGAAAGAGACTTAAAAAGGAATCGCCACTGTCATTTAATGAATTAATGCTGGTGTGCTTTTAATATCCCATTTAATTACAGGGTCATATTTTTCCACAGAAGCCCTCCTACCACTAATGTATTCCCAATCTCTTCCTACATCCCTGAGGAATTATAACTGCTCCATTTTCTCCTCTTCAACCAGCCCTACATTACTTGCCTACCCCTTAACACTGTTAGGAAAGCTGAGAGGAAAGCAAACCTAGAAAAGTTATAAGATTTCTACCCAGTATTACTTGGGTCTATTAAATTATGACATTTAACTTCTGAGGGAGGAGGGCCAGGAAAACAGATAAAAGAAGAGCATGATTAACAATATAAAAATAATAAAGTGCCACAGTCACAAGCACGGGCAGGAGAAATGTTCATTTTCAGTTATTTTAAAACCATAACATCATCAAGTCCATTATAGAGAAGGACAGCTCCAATGACCTCACATTCAGGCAAGAGGGTGGCTTTTCTCACCCTCAGATAACGTGCCAACCAAAAATAGTAAAATGCATTAAAAATAGTAGATGTCTTAACTGAGGCCTGTTGTATCCAGGGACGTGTTTATTTCTAAAGCTTTGCCTGGGGTACAACAATACAATGCAATTCTTACGTGTCCTAGGAAAATGTTCTAGGAAAAATGGTTTGTCACACCTGGATGATACACCTGGCAATATTCTGAAACCAGACACCATGAAAGGACGTCCTAAGATGGCAGCTGCAAACCTTCTGACACTATAACTTGGAAAATTTTAACTTTGTTTTTCCAGTAAGATCTGCCCATGCTTTTCCAATCACACCAATGTGAATAACACTCCTCAAGAATAAAAAACATGACGTCACAGCTGAGTCCTTAGAAACAAAAATATTCTAGCAGATGCTCACAGTTTCTCTTATCAGAAAATGCACAGGCAATTTAAGAATGTGTAAGGTATCAATATTCTATTAATGAATGAATGAATGAATGAGTGGGTGAGTGAGTATCCCAAACTTATGAAAAAAGCAACCCAAAGCAAGCCAGCTATAATTATACATACTAGGCTGGCCTCAGTTTTTAAAGGTCCAACCAGTGAAGTCTTTGCTGATGTCCTCAACATTATTCGAACTATCTTCTCCCCTTCTCAAGTTCTGAAACCGAAAACAAAGATATAAGAATTAAGTTTGTGCTGAAGGAACAGTGAAAGTGGAAGCTAGTGATTACACCTCCAGTCAGGTTCTCAATCTCTGCCATCAGAAGAGCAGAGTCTTATAACCCAATGCGTTTCCATGACTAGCAGCTGATTGACAAGGCCAGTATACAGTAGAACTGGTATGGTTTGGAGGTGGAGAGACTGACTTTTCCTTTATTTTAAACATGGAATTCAGATAAAATTCCTTCTCCAGATATAATGGTGCTCTTAACTAAACTCTGAACTTGAATCTAAGAACCAACTTTGAAATTCATATACAAAACCGCCTTTAATCCAGCATTTGGGAGGCAGAGGCAGGTGGATCTCTAGGGTGAAGACCAGCCTGGTCTACAAAGTAAGTTCCTGGACAGCCAGGGCTACACAGAGAAAGCCTGCCTCAAAAAATTACAAGAAAGAAGAAGAGGAAGAGAGAGAGAGAGGAAGGAAGGAAGGAAGGAAGGAAGGAAGGAAGGAAGGAAGGAAGGAAGGAAGGAAGGAAGGAAGGAAGGAAGGAAGGAAGGAAGGAAGGAAGACAAAGACAGACGAAGACAGACACAAACACCAGGTGTGGCGGTATACATCTTTAATCCTAGCCCTCAAGAAGCAGAGCAGAGAGGATCTCTGGAAGTCTGAGGCTACCCTGGTCTACATAGGCAGTTCCAGGAGAGCCAGGGCTACATAATGAGACTCTGCCTCAAAACAAAAGCAAATCAAACACACAAACCAGAAATTCAGACATACGAATGTGCCTACAAGACAAAAGGTGTCTAATAAATGCATATTCAATTCACGAATGACTAAATCCACAGAACAGTACTTTCCACAATTAAAGAACAGTTAGCGAACACTGTGACACTTAATACTCTCCATCCAGTCCCCACTGCAACAATTACCTGCTATGAATGTATCTTCTTATTATGTGGGCAATCACCCACCAGTCACCATAAGTGTTTAAATGTTCCACTTGTCAAGGCCAACCTGGCCCTGATCCAGTATGAACGAAAAGAATTCCACAACTAACCCTGTATCATGAAGTCTGTGTCCTCCTCTGAAGCTATTAATTGGCTCCTTCAAGGCCATTCTCACATTGGTATCCTCACCAACAGCACACAGGAAGAAGCCCTCAGTCAAAACTGTTCAAAACTCAGGAAACAAGCATCAGCTGCTGGTCAACAGACCTCAGTCAGAATAAATGATAGCATCACCAAACTGCCTGCCCAGTTCTCTCTCATGCCTTATGATTAGCCTAATAATTCCACTAGTATAGAAGACAATCAACAATGTTGGGGATATATCTCATCGAGCATGTGCAAGGAGCTAGATTCAACACCCAGCACCACAAAGACCGCTGGCACACCACTTTGCCTCCCCCTGAAGACGGGAAGAGTCAAGATCCCCTGATAAGAACCTAAACTTCTGCCTAGTACTTGCACAGCTTACAGAATAAAGATGCAGAGAATTCTTCCAAACTTAAATAAATAAGACTCATCAAAGTGACTCCATATATCACAGCCACTCTCCATGCTGCCCCGTGAGTACCAGGGTCACTGCTGAAGCCTTTAGAACTGAACATGGATGCCCAGAGCCCCACTGCTGGAGGTGTCAGCTCCATGCATAGCAGGGTTTTGAAAAGTCCCTGGAGGAACCTGAAAGCAGCTCCTGGCAACACCCACAGCATAGCACCAGGTAAGTGTTAAGGTTCCAGAACCCACTGTAAGCCGGGTTCCCATTCGAACTCTGCCTTCTTTTCTTTGAGTGGTTCTGGGGAAGCCGTGGAACAAGTCTAAGTTTCACTCTACTTATCTCTCTAGCAGAAATCAGCATAATGTACACGCTGTGGAGCTTTTGCAAGGACTAGAGGAAAGAGAACATAGCATGTGGAGTTCCTCCCCGACATATAACAAGTACCTAATTTCTAACAGACATGTAAGCTGGGGGCCCAAAGCACTTCATCCAACCTACATTACGTCATAACGGTTCATTGAAAAGAGCTGGCAGGAGCCTTTCTGCTAGGAAGGCATGGAAGCTTCCATTGCTAGCCACTGTGCACCATCAGCAAGCACTTTCCTCCAAAGATTTCTGTCACAAATTAGTAAAGGGTTAGGAGAAAATATTTGGAAGGTACTATATATACCTTTTATGCTCATATTAATTTTTAAAAGTTTGTATATCAATTTCATAAAATATGGAGACAAGGATGTTGGAGTAACTGAAAACAACCCATTTTGGGGACTGTGGATGCAGCTCAATAGTAGAGTGGCTTGCCCAGCACCTGTGATACCCATGGCAGAATCCCAGGCACCTCAAATAAATAAACAAACCTATCTGCTATACCCTTCATGAGTTTTATCTCCCACGGGAAGAATGGGATAAAGAGTGAGGGGGAAAAAAAGCAGTGACCTTCAGGGTGGTAAAGGGATTGTAATTTACCAACTGATTATTAAAGTCACATACACCATAGCAAGAGTAAGGGGGACAATATTTTGAGCACTATCAAAAGCTTCATCAGAAAGTATTTCCTTTAGATTTACCATAAAGATCATGGTTGTTGTTTTTTAGGGTTGGACTTTGGGGGTGTATTGTTATGTGGGGACATATCACAGTCATAGTAGTTGAAGACAATGCATTTTTATGGAAATCACTTTGGGGGAAATAATTCACACACTGCACATTCTCTTTCCTGCGAACTTTAATGGAATGATCTCTTATACAACTGGGAAACAAGACTCACGTGTTCACATACATCTGTCTATCACAGCCACACATGCACATGTGTGTGTATGTGTGTGTTTATGTGTGCATGCGCACATGCACCTATGTGCATATGAGCTGTGTGTTGCTGTGTGTTTACTGGAATAAAACTGACCTGTTTGGTTGGAGTGCATTCTAAAAGGAAAGCTTTTTCCATTCTGCATTTTTATGAGCAACAAATTCTATGTCCCTGATTATTCTGATAATCTATTTTAAAGGAACATTTTGAACACATACACAAAATAAAAGAATAATATCCCTTAGGTGAATCTGACTTGTAAATAAGAAAAGCTATTAAGCGCTTAGTGTTTTTGGTTTCTCTATCATAAGCACTATAAATAATCTCAGAATATACAGCTCATCTGGCTTTCCTCAACAAGGATTCATTTTTCAGTAAAGGCAAGCATGGCAGCCAGGGCAAACTCTGGTACCCAACCATCCTCGCTTAACAAAAAATAAATAAAAAGTTGGAGTAAAGAGATTGCCAACTAGATAAATAGAGACCCTGAGCCTTAAGTGACTCTTATATAAGGTTATGTATATTTATTACTACCACTTATATAGCTAGTCATGGTTACCAATTGCCTGAAATTTTATGGTGGAAAAGAAAATCTTCAGAATTTCTTCACACCACCAATATTTTTCTGGAGCCGGGAATGGAACTTCTTTAGGTGAACCATTTTACGAGTAATAAATAATCCATCATGCAAAGGCCTCCTATTCTAACCACCTGGCACCAAGCTATTGTGTCCAGTGATTTCATGTTACGGCCTTCCACACATAAAGGAGCTGCTCTAAAGCTGAAGGACTAATTGCACATCCACAGACTTCCTCTTTCCACAGAGCGTTTTAATTGGGCACTCTGAGTTGCCAAGTATGTTCAGAAATGGTATTTCCAATAACCACGCAAAGCGGCGGCTGCTCTGAGCTGGAATACGCAGCTTCCCCTTGGATGAGGAACCAATGCACCTATTTTGAGCTGTTCATTCTCCAGGAGATGAAAAGGAGAAGGGGGAGCACCAGGGGCTTCCATGCACTTCATTCAGCTCACATTCACAACAAAAAAGAATGGCACTTACGACTTGTGTGCAAAAAAGTTAATGCAGAAACAATGGTTAGAAATCTAAATATAGAAACTCCCACTCAAGCAGGACATGGCTATTAGATGGACTTTTCCTTCCTAGAAGCAATTAGATTTGTAGTGGACAGAACAACGTAGAGTCTCAATTTTGCAGAAAACGGTTATTTCTGAAGCTTCCCTTCTCCAGTCCAACCCTGTGGTTTGATTGAAAGGAAGAGGGTCGATATCACATACAAGACGCTGCACCCTCACACAACCGCATAAAGCTGTCACCATGAAATACACCGCTGTACAATTCTGCTGCCGGGTCCTTTTTTTTCTTGCAGCAATGGGCACACAACCTCAGAGGATGAATTCACCACTTCAAGGCTCACGGAAAGAAACAACAAAAATAGTTCTGGCAATAAAAGCCCCCAGGGACATAGGCCCTGCCATCAACTTGACAGCCCATCCACCTTTGAGGTAGGAATTCTGAGACTTCCCACATTCTGCATCCTTCCCCCAGATAACAATATTCCTCCATTTTTAGAAAGGAGCCCAACCCTGAAATTAAATTCAATGCCACAAAAACATTGAATGAATTTCTTTCAGCTGATACTCATTTGCTAAAGATAAAAACTTAGCTTCAGATTATAAATACAGTCTTCAAAATAATTACCAGATCCTGGCATAGGTCACTAACCAATGGTCAGAAGGTCTATGAACCTCATAAAAAATGTATGTGAGGGGCAAGGTAGATGGCTCAGTCAGTAAAGTATTTGCATGAGGACCTGAATTCCATCCCCAGAACCCGCAGAAAAGCCATCGTGGTAGTATACATATGCTCTCCTAGTGCTTGAGAGGCAGAGACGGAGAGGGTAGCTGTGGCTTGCTGGCCCACCAGCCTAGCAGCATCAGCAAGCTCCAGACCAATAAGAGGCCCCTCAGCTCCTGAGGGCATCCTATGGCCTACACGTGCATGCACACATGTGTGTGCACGCGCGCATACACACAACACATGTGAAAGTTTAATGTGCACTTTCCTACAAGGAGGAATCTACAGAGCGCTCTGTGACCTAAAAATCTCAACAATAAAACATAAAGCTGCTTTTTTACTTGTACTGTGGAAAATAAATCACAAATAGTACCCTACCAGTTAGACAGAATCTAGAACAGGAAATGGAATTTTCTTCCAACTTAATGTGCTTATATAGACAGAACGTAATGACAACCTCTTAGCATGTACACTATAACCAAAAGAAACCCCATTTGTTTAATAAAGGCAGGTTCATGAATATAATTGTGAAGCATTTGTTGCTATTGTTATTATGTATTAATGTACAAAGAGAGTCCTTATCCCATGAGTAGAATTGAAAACCCTGATAGAAACAAGCCCATTCTCAGGCTCATAAAACAAGCCTTTACAGATAATTATGTTTTATTACTCTTCATTTTATGGGGATTGTGTTATACAAAACAAATACCAGATGCCTATTTGTTTTATTCATTTCAGAAGAAAAAAAAAAAACTACAAGTGCCTCTGCGAATAGGCCTGCTTTTAATTAAACACAATCCACAAAGAGCACATAAAAATTAATACTGTTGAAAACCAGCAGGTACAAAGTAAATGTATCAACCAGCAACTGCTCAATGCCTCTTCTTCTCTGGACTGGCAAGGCAAGAACACACTCCCTAGCTTATTACTTAGGAACTGAAATCAGCAAGAGCTACTTGAACAAGGTCATTCACTGAACTGTATAGGGAAAATTAAGACCAACATTCATGGAAACAAAAAAACCTAGAGGTGAGAAGAAATACAAAGTCAACGTGTTTTAATGGCAGTGGTACTGAACCAGAGCACATATGAGACCTTCTTTACAAAATCAAACAGGTCCCTTCTGAGCCATGTAGGGAAACTGTTGAGAAAGAGAATGGACAGGATGAGATCAAGCATGCCCGCTGCCCAGCACTTGGAAGGCTGAGGCAGGAGGATCATGAGAAGTTGGAGGACAGCTTCAAATAAGCAGCTGGTACCAGCCCATCAGGACTACAACAAGACCCTGTGCCATAGACAGACAGACAGGCAGGCGGGGATGGGGGGGGGGGGTGGGGGGTGGATAGATGTAGATGATGGATAGGTAGATAGCTAGAGAATAGATGATAGATAGATAGATAGATAGATAGATAGATAGATAGATAGATAGATAGATAAGTAGATAGGCAGATGATGATGATAGTGAATTCTGGTGTGGTTCTGACTTTATCTACAAACAGCACAGAGGAATGTTGATGAACAGTGGCTGTCATCTAATTAAAGCAGCCATGATGGAGGGAGGGGGGAGGGAAGGAAGGAAGGAACAAAGGAAGGAGAGAAATAGGATGGGGGAGCAGAAAGAGACCTAGAAAAAGAGAACAGTCAAACTAAAATCTGACAGCTTCTTCCTGACCCCACAAAGTAAATCCTATCTGTCCAACTGTCAAGTTGTTGTTGTTGTTGTTGTTGTTGTTGTTCTTCTCCTCCTCCTCCTCCTCCTCCTCCTCCTCCTCCTCCTCCTCCTCCTCCTCCTCCTCCTTCTGAAACAGGGTTTCTCTGTGTGACAGTCCTGGCTGTGCTAAAACACACTCTGTAGTCCAGGCTGGTCTCGAACTCACAGAGATCCACCTGCCTCTGCCTCCAAGTGCTGGAATTAAAGGCGTGCGCCACCACCATCCCGCCCAACTGTCAGTTCTAATCAGAAAGTCAAAACAACGCACAGCTTGTGAGCCTCGCCACGGAAGAGCGTGGACCTTCCCCTTACTGTTCCCCTCTCTCTGTTTTTGTTTCTGGTGTAAACCTTTTGATCCAGTCATGGTACCACCTACTCATGGCAGGTCCTAGGTTTGAGATCACCTGCCCAGTTACAATTTGTACTTGCTAGTGCCGAGACAGAAAATGAGCACGCTTTAGGAGCACTGCCGGAAGTAACTAGAAAGAGCAAGGAACTGGGCCTGGCAACCTGCTCTCCACCAAGGCTCTGCGTCCTTACAGGCCAGGTGCTTAAGGGCTCGTTCCTCCGGCGCCACTCTCTACAGGTCAGAACCTCAACTCAATGAACGCTCTTCTTTACTTCTCCCATGAGACCAACAGTCTTTGACTAGTAGACCTTGGCTTTTGGCTCAATGGAAAAAAAAATTTCTTTGTTTTTATATTTTAAAAAAGTCACATCCCACAGCCTTTAAAAGATATCTTTAATAGATATGGGTAACTGAAAAGGGCGGTACTTAAACAACAACAAAAAAATCCACACTTCAGAATTCATTTTGATAAAACAAGCAAATAAAATCAAACTACTGATTATTCTCCAAAAAAATCAGAGGTGAATAAAAGATATTCTTCAATTGTACTCAATTATAATGTAATCAAAGCAATGTTTTCACAACAAAACACCTTCCAGCTATGAAAAGAAAACAAGAGAGCCAGACATGCCAATGCAGAACATGCTTGATACAGTCACATGGTCTGTTCTAACTACCTTCAAAGACCACGTGCATAATGACTCCGCTTTCATGACCATCAGTAGCGTGTGCTCAGTCAAGAGCATACACTGACCTGCTAAAGTGGTCCTGGAAAACCAGGAACTTTCACTCCTGTAAGCTGAAACCTTTCACATGTAAGTTCCACCATTTCAGCTCCCATTCTTCCCGATATCCACCACATTGTGGCTTATGCTGTAATCTTTGCATGGCTCTCTCTCAAAAATTCAATACAAAATCAAAGTTCAGAAATTCTTTTCCCCTTTGAGACACGAATCTCACTCTGTAGCCCAGGATGGCTTCAAACTCACAGTGATCCTCCTGCTTTAGGTCTCCCCAATACTGAGATTAGATGTGAGCTGACAGGCTCAGCTCTGAGATGTGAGCTCTGATTTGCTAGAAGAGCATGACTGACTGGCAGTAGGAAAGCTAACACTAGATAAACTAAGCAAGTGTGTGTGTGTGTGTTCTTGAAAGAAGAGAGGGGGAATTACAAAGAAAAAGAAAGCAAAAGAAGAAAAGAGTACTAGGAGCAAGGCACACTGACTTGACAGGAAGACAGGTTTTTGAGAACAGCCTTGATACTGGAGAGCAGCTAGAAAGAGAAGGCACGCAAATGCCCTTCAGGAATGGGCAGAAAGAAGGGCCTGTGTGAAAAAGAAGGGAGTGGCCTAAGGATTCAACGGAAGCCGAGACTACCATGTAGAACCCAGGCCCTAGGAGATGACTGCACAGAATTACATCTGTCAGCCTCCATGGACGGCTGATGCCATGAGGGGAGAGTCTACGAGAGCTTCCCAGTCCCCAGAGATCTCTGTGGATCCAGTATATGGTGTTCTTCAGCAGCAGAAGAATGAGAGGAGCCAAAGCACTAAAGGAATGGACGAAGGAAACCTTTCCTGCTGCGGTGCTGCTGGAACCAAACCCCATGGATTTGCCATTGTCTTAGCTGGGTCTCTATTGCTGTAATAAACACCACGATCAAAATCAACTTAGGGAGGAAAGGGTTTGTTTGGCTTACTTACACTTCTATACCACAGTCCATCATTCAAGGAAATCAAGGCAGGAGCCTTGAGGCAGGAACTGAAACAGAGCCCATGGAGGAGTGCTGCTTACTGGTTTGCTCCTCCTGTCTTCCTCAGTTCGCTTTCTTTTTTTTTTTTTTTTTTTTTTTTTTTTGATTTTTTTTTTCGAGACAGGGTTTCTCTGTGTAGCTTTGCGCCTTTCCTGGGACTCATTTGGTAGCCCAGGCTGGCCTCGAACTCACAGAGATCCGCCTGGCTCTGCCTCCCGAGTGCTGGGATTAAAGGCGTGCGCCACCACCGCCCGGACTCAGTTCGCTTTCTTATGCATCCCAGGACCAACTACCCAAGGACAAAGGGCTGGACCCTTCTACGTCAATCATTAGTCAAGAAAATGCCCCACAGTCTTGCATGAGAGTCTGCTTTAAGGGGGCATTTTTCTCAGTTCAATTTCCCTCTTCACAAATGATCCCAGCTTATGTCATGCTGAGAGAGAAGGAAGGAAGGAAGGAAGGAAGGAAGGAAGGAAGGAAGGAAGGAAGGAAGGAAGGAAGGAAGGAAGGAAGGAAGGAAGGAAGGACAAGACAAGCACCCCTTAGCATGCTCCTCAAAAGGAAATCAGCTCAATGTACTGTCTGTTACATCTGACCAAGGACGAACTGCCCATCTTAGACAACACAGTGCAGTTCACATTTTATAATACAGTATTCTGAGGACCAGAAGTAGTTCTACTTGTCACTAAAATAACAAAGACCGAAGTTATTTTAAACCTGCAGATAGATCATCATCAGATCATCTTCTTATTTTGATAAATCTCTAATTTTACTCCTATTATCTTGAACCTCAAGGGAGGAAAAATAATCTCTTCTAAATTTACTTTTTCTATTCAACATCACTTGGATTGTTTATTCAAAAAAATATATTGAATTATACTTATCAGCTCCAAAATCTTTCTTTCTTCACTAAGAGGTCACCATGACCAAAGATACTCATTCAACAACTATTTCTTTGGGATTTTATATAGCTAAGTACCAGGGAAACAAACAAAAAACAAATAAACACCATTCCTGTTCTCATGGTGCTGACATTGGAAGCTATGATCCGCTTAAACAGCAGAGCAGAAAGTATCCAAATAAGTTGGTGATAAAATCTATTTGGGCAAAGGGTGGGGGAAAAGGTCTCTTTAGTACATTTTTTCACCAGGAGCCAGGGAGGTCTGGCCTCCTTGCAAATTGGAAAAGACATAGACCAAAAATATATTAACTATTTTTTTAATTTTAAAAAATGTGTGTGCATGTTTGTTTTGCCTGAATGTACACTGTTTACTACATACATGCCTGGTGCCTGTGGAGACCAGAAAAGGATGTCAGATCCCCCAAGAAAGCAGTTACAGACAGCTATGAGTTGCCTATGGGAGCTGGCAATCAAACCTAGGTTCTTTAGAAGGTCAGCCAGAGCTCTTAACCACTGAGCCTTCTCTTCATTCTCTTCAGCCAACCCATTCTCTCTCTCTCTCTCTCTCTCTCTCTCTCTCTCTCTCGCTCTCTCGCTCTCTCGCTCTCTCGCTCTCTCGCTCTCGCTCTCTCGCTCTCAGTTTTACTCAGTGTGTGTGTGTGTGTGTGTGTGTGTGTGTGTGTGTGTATGTGTGTGTGTGTGTGTGTATTGCCTGTATGCATACATAGCACATGTGTGTCTGGTGCCAACAGAGTTCAAAAGAGGGTACCGCATTCTCTGGACCTGGAGTTAGAGATGCTTGTGAGCCACCATGTAAGTGCTGGGAATTGAACCCAGGTCCTCTGCAAGAGCAACAAGTGCTCTTAGCCACTGATCCATTTCTCTAACACCCTTTAGGTACATTTTTTTTTAAAGCCCAGAACTGGACATATTCTTGTCTTTTGTTTTGGTTCTGGAACTTTTACATTTTAAAGAAAAAATGAGGATAGGTAACATCTAGTTCAGCAGTAGAGCACTCATCTAGGAGGCCTCAGGTTCAATCCTCAGCAACACACACACACACACACACACACACACACACACACACACACACAGTCCTAATCAAATGTAATAACCACGGCCAAGCACTTATCAAGCACACTAACACACTGGGAGGCCAACTTCCACCATGAAGGTGCATGAGTCTGGGGAGATAAAAACTTTAAAAAATTATAATTCAGAGCAGAAAGATTCACGGTCCAAAAAGGAAGAGTGAGCCCTTAACTGTCAGTCAAAACTCCAGAATTCACTAGGCCTTAACGACATAAGGAGAAACCGTAAAGCCTGCATGCCTGTTGCATCCCTAAAATTATGAAGGATAGGAGACTCTAAGAGGGGAACCTTAGAAGTCCCTACAAGCTGGAAGCTACCTCTGAGATTACCATCTCCCCTGCTCCATGTGGACAGAGAAATACTTAATAGAAGCTTCGCAAGATGAAGGCGGTGATTAACAAGGAACGCCCTGGGCTGAAGTGCGAGCCAAATGGCCTGCCGACTTGTGTTCTGCTGTCTCCAAAATCACTAGACCATTTTTACACCCTCAAGGGGGCCTGAAATGACAGGCTTCAAATGATAGCTCTTAAGCCATGTCCTGAATAGAGCACACTAATAAAGTGCCCAGGCCATCATGCCTAGGTGTTCCAAAAATAAGTGTTTTCTACCTTTAGAGACAAGTTCAATGATTCTAATTATTGTACCTCGTCTAATTAAATGAGTTCATGGGAAATACGATATGGTATTTTTATCACACTGCTACTTGACTCTATAAGTCGGCTTACTAGAAGAAAGGCACTTTCTATTTTGAAAAGACAATAAGGGAACATAGGACAGGGCTTCGGAGATGGCTCAGTGGTTAACAATGCTTGCTATGTAAGCAAGAAGATGATTTGAGTTTCAAATCCGCAGCGCCCATATCAAAAAACGGGCATGCCGACCCATGCCTGTAACCCCAGCAATGAGAGGCAAAGACAAGTAGATCCCAGGAACTCACTGGCTAGCCAGACCAACCAATCAGTGAGCCTGGAATTCAGACACACACACGCACGCACGCACGCACGCACGCAGGCAGGCATGCACACACAGTCTTTTTGGTTTGTTTTTGTTATTTTTCGAGACAGGGCTTCACTGTATAGCTCTGGCTATCCTGGCTCTCACTCTGTAGACGAGGCCGACCTTGGACTCACAGAGATCTGCCTACTTTCTGAGTGCTGGAATTAAAGGCATGAGCCACCACCACCTGACTGAGACACCCTGTCTTAAAGGAATAAGGGAGAGACTGATAGAACACACCCTACAGCACTATTCTGGCCAATGCATCAAGGGGTATCAGCATGCACACCCCACATAACCATACACTCACACATATACCCCAAATACACCAGACAAACATATAAACACACCAAAAGAGAGAGGAGAGGGAAGCAGGGAAGGAAGGAGGGGAGAGGGAGAAGGCAGAGGGAAGAGAAAGATATGAGAGACCACAGGCCAAAAAGGGAGAACCCTCTCCACACAAGAACTGCTTCTTAGAACATCGTTCTTGATTATTTTCAATGTAGAACAACACCCAGCCAGGCTTGGCAGTTAACATCTTTAATCTCAGCTCTTAAAAAACAGAGACAGGTGAATCTCTACGAATTAAGAGGACAGCCTAGTCTTTACAGAGTTCCAGGCCAGTCAGCGCTACATAGTGGGGGGGGGGGGGGAATCCAACATCAGCCTTGTGATTTTCTCAGAGATACAGGGGGAGAAAGATAGTGATTTGGGGTATATGTTCCTTAATACAAAAGGCTGGTCCCAAATTATCATTGTATATAAAACACACACCCTGCCATTCCCAAGCAGTGTCAAATGTGGGGTGACAGCAGGCAGATACTTCCTTCCTTACATTTAGGGAACCACTGCCAGTCACTCCTCACACAGCATATCCAACTACATAGCACAGGAGTGTCCAATTGATAACAAGAATATAATTCTATTCCCACTTAGCTTCCCCCCCCCCTTTTGGATATGGTAAGGTTTCAAAGCACACAGCTGCCCCAACGACAGCCAAGACTTCTATAATGTGGACTCCAGGAGGACTCAGATCACAACTCTTACTGTGTGTGTGTGTGTGTGTGTGTGTGTGTGTGTGTGTGTGTGTGTGTTAGTAACTGCAGCTGTGTCTCTGGGGAGAGAAAGAAAACTGCAGTTCCAGTCCATCTGAAAGCACCCAGATCTTCAAAACACAGTCTAGAATTTCCTCCCTGACTTCACCTTGGCTGCAGTTATAAGTTTATCGCCAAGGACAGGTGCAGGCTGCTTAAATATAACATGCAGAAAACAGCACAGAGGTCTTGGTCCTGCAGCTGCAGACTGAAGCCATCCTAACGGAAGAGTCGCTGCTCACTAATAACCATGCAAATTGTTGGAAGTGCAAAGTTATTCCCCGCTATGGCTTTCTGCTCTGCTAATACCCCCGCATGATGGGATCTCTCGCTTGGCTACTTGAATTGCTGGAGAGAAAAAGAAAAAAAAAAAGAGTTTTACCTTCTCAGCCTCACGCAGGTTTCTCTCTGAGAGTCAACTCATGGGATCTAACAGTCATATCTGCCATCACATTTTGATGTTTTTGCAAGAATCAGGAAGGAGGCCTATGCATTGATCAGTATCACAGAAACAGTGAGAAACCAAACACTTCCATAAAAGAAAAAATATGTACTTTTTTTTAAAGACACAATATCATACTGATGATTGGAGTTCTTGGCTGAACCACTGCTGGAAAATGAAAATCTTCTGTATTTCGGCAACAGTTCCAACAGGTGGTTGGAATTCTGGGCACTTGCCAAACCACCAGGAGTTTCTCCACGACTGGCAAGCTACTGTATCACATTGCACACTACAACTGTAATGAGCTGTAAACAGATAGTTCAAATGAAAGAAATGAAATTAAAACAATGATGAACACGCACAAATGGTAAGTCTGAAATTATGAGACTAATGTGGTCTTAATGAGACAGATGAATAATGGCAGGAACTGTGGTTTCTTACTGAGTGTTTACTATACACCAAGGCCTGGTCTAAGCATGTGACATGTATCATTACCCATTCAACCCTCACACTAACAACCCTATGATGTGAAAATTGTTACCACACCCACTTTAAAAGTGAAGACGCACAGACAAGTTGCCCTAGGTCTCACAAACAGTGGCAAGAGACCCCACTGTAACTCAAATCACCAGTCTCCAGAACCTGCATATGTAACCTCCGTGTGCCTCTGAGCTCCAAGTTGAGAAATGAGTGTACTGTTACTATCTACATGTTGAACAAGCTACCCAACCTCCCTGGTCCTCTATTTCCTCACCTACACCATGCAAGACTTTCACAAGGTATGAAGAGCTTTTTCTTTTGGGGGGGGTGAGGGGGTGAGGGGGTGGATTAGTAGTTGTGGCTTTTTAGCCTAGGTTGGGCCTAAACTTCAGACCCTCTTTGCCTCTACCCCCTGAGTGCTGGGATTAGAGGCATGATTCAACCATGCCCAACGACTTCCTTAATCTTACTGTTTGTCTCTCTAAAGGAGACTGCCTGACCCCAACTATTTAGAGTAAGCTGAACACCGGGTGTCACCTCCCCCACCCCCGCATCCCCCCATCCCCCCCACCCCACCCCACCCCACCCCCCGCACACCTCCAGCGTGCAGACAGACAGATAGCATGTGCAGACCTGACACCCCCCCACACCCCCCACACCCCCGGTCACCAGAGAAGTCACAAGAACCGAAACAGCCATCTGAAGACACATCGCCATCACAACGCTCCCTCCCTCCTCCTCCTCTTCGACTTCTGCTTCTTTATCTTACAGGTAATGATTTCTTCACTTATCTTTACTGAAACCTATCATTTATTTTGGCATTTAATCCTTTCTGCCCTCTATTATCCTTACTTGAGTTTCTCCTTAGACATGGCAACACATAAAATAAATTCACTAAAATACTACTGGAATCTTTTACCTGTACTAAACGCTGGGGTAGTTAAATTTTATCTTAACATAAACTACTGTTCATTTAAAAAAAAATGTACTATAACTCTACAACCCAAATATAAAAAAATTTGCACATTTCTACTCTTTGAATCAATAAAAGACCACTGCTCAATATTTAAAGGTTTGCTACATTGCACCATACTTAAAAATGCAGTCATCATAAAACACCCTGTTTAAAGGTAACCTTTGTAAGGTGAATTTTAAAGGCGCCTGTAGCATATAAGAAATGGTGTTTTCTCACACACACACACATTCTCTGCCTCTCAGCAAAGCAAAATCAATTTTAGTGTCAGATTCCCCTCTGATTGGATTTTCCGATTACTTCAGATATACAGAGTTAGCCATAATTTTGGGAAATAGCATTAGCAACCTTCAGAAGAACATAAAATATAATTCATACTTAATCAAGTATCATATGATCGTCACCAAATACAAGTCATTTTTTAAGACCTACTAAGAATTTGAGTAAATGCACTGCCGTGCATCATCCAAGCCAGACACCCTGAGAACTGCCATACAACACGCCTAGCCTGGATCCTCATGAGCCACGGCAGAGTCTAAACGCAGGAAATGGAAGCCGCCAACAGGAGAAATAACAGTACACCTTCCTGTCACCCCCCTTCCCTTGCTTTTTAATTGAATGAAAAATCTCCACATGAATTCATTAGAAGCCTGATAGCTTTATTAAGCACTTTGTTACTGTGTGCTCAGCAGCGATGCTTCAAGTACCAGTTAACAGAGCTTAGATGAAAGGGGGTAAAATCAACCACACTTTGGGAGATGGAGGAAATCTCAGAAAGAAATAAACTGCCTGTTCTCTCACATGCAGAATGTAGCCAGTAAAATAGGTTCATATGTAAACAAATGTACATATGGGTCCAGTATGACATGAAGGAACAGGAGCAACAAAGGCTGAACCAAGGAGATGAGAAGGAATGAATGAGGTGATGGACACAAATTAGGCCAGAGGACAGACAGTTGCTTCTCTTTCTAGTTATAATTCTGTATGGACTGTTTAGCTTGTAGGATGGATAACTACATAAAACATATCTGATACTGAAAGGGTCAAATTTAATGTGAAACCCCACAGCTTCCATTTCGAACGCTATTTCTAACTGTATGTAAGTTCATACATTGTACAGACTTTGGGTCTAGCTAATTTGGATATGTGATGTTTTTATCTATTTGTAAGTTCTTCATAATAAAAGTTTATTTGAAACAATTAAAGGTGGGGACTCCTAGTATCTGGAGACATTAAAATTAGATGATAAAGGGGACTCTGATAATTTTTTATTTAGTCCTTGGGTTTGTATACAGCAAACCCTCTTGGTTCCTTTGAACTTGGTTTTGCTAATTTCTACATCAACACAACAGCTGTTTTCAAAAAGGGAGGAGAAAGTACCTCTCAAAAAATACTGGAAGAAATTTCCCATTTGAAAACAAAACCAGCAAAAGAACAAGATGAACTTGGGAGGAGAGATTGGAAAGCCTATTTTATACATCGAAGGGAGTGAGACCTAACAGACCTCATACTTTGAGTCTATGGTCAATAGTGGCAACATTCCAGGTGGTTCAACAAAAATAACCTATTTTAGTTGATACAACTCGGGCTGAGGAGATGGCTAGGCAGGTAAAGGGTTTGCCATACAAGCATGGGTCATATCTCCAGAACACAAATAAAGAAGACAGACACAGTGACAGATGTCTCTAATACCAGTTATCCTCTGGTGAGATGGGGGTAGAGACAGGAGAAACGCTGAAGCTCCAGAGCCAGCTAGCCTGAGGTCCACGGCAACAAGCAGTGATGAGACGAGACACTGTCTCGAACAAAGCCGACAGGACCTGAGGTTGTCCTCGAACCTCCCCACGGGCTTCCCAAAGCTACAGTGAGAAAGTCTCCAGCCACGTTCCCAAGGAGCCTTCCTTTCCTCCACATTTAAAAACCGCAAAACCATCTCTTAGTCTTACCCTCTCTTTTGGGCTTCCAAAACACTGGCTGAACTTTTCAGAAACCTGGAACTTCATCCCTAGAGAGGCTGGCCCATTATGCGGCTGGAGCCAAGACCTATTCTCAGAAGTTCCAAGGAGATCCTACTACACCACCACACCGTGGGGCCAGTGTACTTTGCAAGATCTTGCTTTTCTTCAAAGAACCTGGCATCTTCTTAACATGTGATACCATTTTCATGACATCAGCGGGGCAGGCTGCATGTCCCTGCTGAATATCTAATGTATGCATATGATAGGCAGGAAAGTGTGTTTTGTGTATATTGATTAAAATAAACTACATCAAATTAAAATTTTGATTTTTTTTAATCATTAACAAATGAATCCATGACTCCTGCCTTCAGCATACATGTAATTTACTACAAAGAGAGAAACAAACAGTTAAATAAACAGAAATCCAAAACTACAGTACCTATGAAATGTTCTAAGAGAGCACAGACCAGGGGTCCAGGAAGTGACTCTAGAATTGAGAAAGAGCGGGGGTGGCAGCTTTCCAGAAAGCTGTTGGAAGAGGAAGTAGGAAGAGGAGGTGTGGCTTGTACTTGAAGATGGGACGAAGTTGAGGAAGCAGGCCCAGCTGGACCAGCAGCCATATCGTGTCAGCCACCAATGTGAAGCCCTGGGGCATGTTCAGGCAGGGTAGTGCTGTGATCATATTTTACAACAGCAACACTGAACAGATGATCTCATGGGCTCTCGGGGTGCTGGAATGTTCACCGGATACGTGATGGAATCCATTCCGCCCCTTCCGCCCATCAGTTCTCATCTCTAAGAGTGTAGGTGTCATGCACCTCGACATGCCCACCAAGGACAACTCTAGGAAACAGACTAGAGGTCTCCTCCTCCCCTCCTGGGTACCTCTTTTCTCTACATCTCAATCCCTCATGCCCACCTTGGGCAGACAAGGTGCTAAGGATAGCTTGATGGACAAGTTTTCAAAAGGACAGCGTCTTCTTAAGAGCAGCCAAATATTTTTCTATCACCCATACGTTAAGTAGTAGAAGTGGACTGTTTTTTTTTTTCCAGGTTATTGAAGAAGAGCACACACAAATGATGCCTCAGAGTCAACACTGAACTACACTGTAGCTTATCAAATATTTACCAAAGTTCTACTGGGTGAGAAGCAAGGTACTACCCAGGACCCAGAGGCACAGCCACCGCTGGGCAGTGCAGAGGGCACACTCTTGAGCCCTGGGCCAGCTGTTCACAAACTGCCAGGCAACTGCTTCCGAGCCTTCCAACCCCCTGGGCCTACTTTCTTATATTTGGCTTGTCCGCTGTCCCATCTTGCCAGATCTATTGCAAGAATCCAACTCTTGTCTTGAAATTCACTGCTTCAGATCTACCATAGCTGGGGAAATCAGACGGCCAAAAGGGTTAGAATTCTCTCTCTAAACTTGATGAAATCAATCCTAGGTGAAGACCCCAGTGGTGTTCCACCCATCAGTCAAACCTGCGACGACACCTGGTAAGAGTGTGGTCCTGCTGCTGGCAGAGAGGACTATTCAAAAGCACCACGGTACTATAGTGGAGAGCACAGGCTTGAAGGTCGGCACACCTCCATTTTTACTATCTGTGTGCTCTTATGTAGGTCAATTTAAAGAGTCTCTGCCCGTTTCTTCATTTGAGCAAATGGTACTTTCCTGCACAGTGCTCAGAAAGATAAGAAGATGCAACCCAATTACCAGCACACAGAAGAATCTCCATAAATATCAGTGGCTGCTGCCATCAGCTGGGTTCAGGCAGAAAAGTGCCAACAGGATATGGCTTCAACAGTACCTGCCACAGCCAACTTCCCCTAACCACAATCCCCTGTTCCAGGAAACGACTTCAAGATGTGCTTTGCAAAAGGATGTCCACCTGTTCTAGAGCCCAAGGACCTGAGAGTAACTGGTGCCCTGTGTCCCAGAAGCAGAATCTCCCCGGTGGGTCTTTCTATATTATTGGATCGCACATCTACTATGTGTGGGGCAACTATCACTCCAGTCCTCATCCCAGGGGGTCCATTTATAATCACCTTTTGCAATCATTTATTCTTCAAATAATCTTTGCCAAAAAAAAAAAAAAAAAAAGTTCATCTGCAAAAAGTTAGAGACTGTTAAGTCAAGAGTGGCAATGTGACAGTTCGATCCTTCCACCGATCAGGTCTCCACCACACCAACAATCACTGGAAAAGTCAACCAGACTTGGTTTCCTGCCAGACCTGGACAACAAACAGCTTTGAGCAAAGACTCACCGGTGATGGCTGGCAGACGCAGGGAAACAGAAAGGCCGGCCGGAGCAGAAACAAAGCACCCTGCCCACATATACTATTGTATCCTGAGAACTTAGCAGAGCGGTTTCAGTTCAGTTTCTGCCTCATGTCCCCTTACTACAAATCCTGTGACTTAAGGTGGCCTGAGAGATTGTGTTTGTCACCGCAGCCTAAGAACCTGCTGAGCCAGCTCAAGGAGACTGCTAAGAGTCGCATTCATACAAGGTGGCGCTCCACATGTCACCCTCGGCTGGTAATGGCAGATGCCAAAGGGATATAACCCTCATTCTCAAGGAAGAGGCCCCAAAGGACATGGGGTCGAGGGAACGCAGGACTACCTCAGAGGCCACCCTCTTCCCCTGCCATCTGCCACCTCCTCCAACCTGAAGACCCCACACAGGTCTTCTACATCCCACAGAGCAATGATTAAGCACCAGAGCACCGAAGCCCTACTCCTTGGGAATTCAGTTTCAGGGAAGAAATGAGCAGAGTTATTTCAGGGGCACAGTTAAAAAAGAGCCAACTTTTTTATGAAACTAACTGAGCCACTATATAGTTGCCTAGACCATGACGGGAAGATGGTTTTAATAACACCACCACCCTAGAGAGCATATTAGCATTTACAAGGTACATTCACATACACTCCACCTCTTTTGATCCTCTTCATGACCCTGTAAAGCTAGTAATCTAATCTCTGTTTCAAGATACAAAAACTAAGGCTGAGAGGTTAAAAACCTAGTCCCGGAATCCTTGTGAGTCAGCGGTTCCCTGGCTCAGAATCCCAGGCTCTGCTTTCTTCAGGTAAGACGAAAAGGTACAAAGGAAAACCGGAAATCTGTATTGCTTCAAACCTCTCAGTGCTATCCAAGAGAGCTACATTACCAAACAATAAAGAAGGCTTGAAAATAAGGGCATAAACTGTTGACTCGTGTGTGTGTGTGTGTGTGTGTGTGTGTGTGTGTGTGTGTGTGTGTGTGTGTTTGTGCACATCCCTGGTTTTAAAGACGCTTAGACCAGGGAACTTAGGTTTAAGAATTCCTTACTTGGGGGACCAGGGATGAAGAACCTGTCCAAATTCACTTCCCATGGATCATGGGGTCTGCAATCAAAAGGAAAATAGAAGCAAAGTCCTCGACTGATACAAGATGTTAGAAGAAAGACATCTCTCCCAAGCAGGGTCAACAGACCCTGAGATTCCCCAGAAAGCAGGCATTGTTTTGGTGAGAGAAGTCCAGGGCTGCCAGCACTGTAAAGAGACCAGAGAGGTTTTTGGCTGGAGCCAAAACAAAACTTCAAAGGAAACAGAGCCTGGAGCTTCAAAGACCCCCTGCAGGACCAATTACCACCTACAATGTTTATCTAAGCTGTCATTTAATGATGGCTACTTCCCTAACTGGGTGCTCACCCTCACCTTAAAAACACCTACCGCCCTAGAGGGGGGAGGGGTGGGGGATGGGCACAGGAGTCCTCTGCTGTTTTTGAAAAGGAGACCTTCCTTGGTCAAGAAGCTGGCACTCTCCTGAAACTCATCCTCCAAACTAAGAAAATATAAATGGTTAAATTATCATACAGCTATGAATTAAAGGGGGGGTGGAAGAGTGCTTTCAAAAATCTCACTTTCAAAATCACTGATGTAGGACAGTAAAATGCTCGTAAATAATGTGAAGGGGCAAAGTCCAACTTTCCAAAGCAGAGAGAGCAGCCTGCGAAAGGCTGGGCGCTGTGCTGCTTACCCAGGCAGTAGCTCCAGCTTCAGCACGTGGGCAGCTTGGGCAAACAACAAAGTTAAGATTTACTTACCACTGACTAAATAATTCACATAGCTGGACAAAGTGTCAGGATAGGCAGAGATAAAACAACACAAACGTCAAGTTGGGTGGCTGAGTCAAACTTGAACATGGCCTAGCTCTCCTGATGGGGTAAGAGATGAAACACAGTGTCGCTTTGCTGTGTTCTGTATCGTCCCCCCTCCTCACACAAGCCGGTGTACAACTCTCATAACACGTGTGCTCGTGTGTCTGTGCACGTGTGCGGCGGCAGTGGGGACAGGCCTTCCGGAGGACAGAAGTCAGTGTCATTATGGGGTGCCTTGTTCAATCACTCCACCGTATTTTCTGACGCTAAAACTCACCAATTATACCAGACTGGGTGACCGGGTGCACATGAAGAATCCTCTCGTCTCCAACTCCCCCGTGCTGAAATTATTATAACCATGCATATCTGGCCTTTTACAGAGTCATCCAGACTCATTCCTCACGTTCACTGGGCCACAGCGCCACTTGTATTACTTTAAAAAAATTTTTTTGTTTTTTACCTGAATTATGTGTGCCTAAGATTGTTAAGCATGAGCTAAACCACCAAGCTCTACTCCTGGGTCGCACCCCAGCCAGCAGCAGTGGTTTTTTCTAGAGCAGTGGATCTCAACCTTCCTGATGCTGCCACCCTTTAATACAGTTCCTCATGGTGTGGTGACCCCCCCAACCATAAAATGATTTTTGTTGCTATCATTACGAATCGTAATGCAAATATTTGTGTTTTCTGATGGTCTTTGGTGACCCCTGTGAAAGGGTTGTTCGACCCCCAAAGGGGTCGAGACCCACAGGCTGAGAATCACTGTTAAAGGCCCTGAGAGCAACTGGTGTCCCATGTCAAGAAGTAGAACCTCCTAGTGGGCCTTTCTATATTATTGGATCACACATCTACCTGGGGCAACTATCATTCTAGTCCCCATCCCAGGGGGTCTATTTATAATTACCGAAAGCACACAGGCAGGGGACTTTTCAGTGAAAGCAAAGGTCACTTTGAAGAGTCTAACACAGACTGAAAAGTGGAATCCATGCAGGCCAGACTGCAATGTTCATGAATCTTCCCTTCAAGGAGTTCAAAGTTTAAATGTCAGAACTGAGGTCCTTTCCCCACACGTGCAAGCTAATCCACGCCTTGGGAAACATGTGCAAAGCAGTAAGAGAAACATCTGATATATGCACGCCTGACTCACTTGCTAACTAATGGGTGGATATTTTACTCTCCAGGGTACTAACGTTTTGAAGGACTTGAAAGTATGTAGCTCCGGGATCTAAAGCCCCTGGTTACAAGATCATGAGTTCATCAGATGTAATTCCGAGCTTGCTTGCCTCCCCTCTTCACCCACATTCTAATGTGAGAAATGAATACGCAATTCACTTGCCAAAAAGGTTTCCATGAGCTAAGGAAGGTAAAGTCAAGTAATAGGCATTCTCCCAGCTTGGAAAGAGGGCAGCAAAGTTTGAATCTGACGGACATAGAGGAGATCTTAAGTGAAAACAGTGATTACACTCGATAGAAGAGGTGTTCCCGTGTTTATGTCTGAAGACAGCAGAATCCAATGACCATGTCGCCTGACCTCAGACACTGCCCTGACGAATGTCCGGAAGCAGCAGCAGGCCGTGTCGAAAAGACAGAGAACTGGGAGCCAGCAAGCCTGGGCTACAGCCCAAGTTCTGCCACTTACAAGCTGGGAAGCCTTGGACAAGATCCCTCAGCACCTCTGGCTTCAGCTTACACGCTGGTATGATGCACTAACAAGATACGTGTCGAGGTGGCTGTGAGCAAGGCGGCCCCAGGCCTGACCTTACCAAAACATATGGCATGGCATCGACACAATGTCACTGACGGAGTTTCCTAGAACCCTGTTCTGTGACAGCAGACCCTCCGGGGTATGGCCTAAACCAGGACCACCTGAGGGTATGGTGTGTCCTTTTGCAATTCTGTACCACTGAACTGGTGTCAGGAGGATCAAAGGTGGTCTCCACTCAGACATGGCCGCATCTTAGCAGCCTGTCATTAATTATAGTAAAATCTTTAGGCCCATAACTCAGGTAACAGACACCACTCAATGCTTCTTACTCCAGACCCCAATAAAATGCAAATATCCCTCCAGGTAGCGATAACACTCCCCCAACCTTAATTTCTTGTGAAACAGGCTTTCACTGGTCTCTGCAGAAAGTGGGTTCAGAGAGGGAAGGGAACTTGGGGGGGGGGGGCATAGCTTCACTGTCAGCACATACTTGTCGACTTCCTAGCTTGGCACAGGACTATGATTTTATTCCTAATCGGTGGTTTATTTTAGAAACACTTTTGTACCGTCACACAACTGTGGGGAGAAAGGTGCTCGAATTTTACATCTCAAGTCTGTGACTCACAGTTCCCGCCTTTCACTTGGGAGGAGGAAGACACGTGGCGAAAAGTTAGGCCTGGATCATCAGGACCTTGCTCCAAGCGTCTGTCTGTCAAGTCACTTGAGGACAATGGAGGAAAGAGAGAGAAGAGCCCTTCCGGGTTATGACTTGTCTTAAGCACATCTTCCTTCTTCTGCATTGGTATGTGAAATCAGCTTGTTTGGTCAAATTGATCTGTTCCCTAAATTCTGAAGGCCAAACAGAAAGTCTCAATAAAATAAAATAAAACATTAAAAAGAAGAACTAGCTAAGCTAAGCACTTTCTGGGACACAAGCACCGTAATTAAGAATGAAAAGAAAATAGGAACTCCACAGCAAGACTCTGAGGATGTCCTTGTAAAGAGTTCCATCAGCCTATAGGACAAACTGTATATGCATTGTTTTTTTGTTTTTTGGTTTTTGGCTTTTGGCTTTTTTTTTTTCCGTCACCTTCCAGTGACCCTTGGAAAGTTTTCATCAAGTTACAGAAATACCAACCACCAGCACCAACTTGGATTTCCAAAGTGTTTGCAATTAGAAATGGAAGAGTGCTGTGCTGACCAATGAAAACTCCCAAAGGCCATTCTAGAACTACTCCTAATAGTCATCAGAGTTCTGACTGGTCCCCCAAATTTGCCATCCTTCTATGCCTAAGAAAGGAGAATGCTAGAAGCTAACTGATCACCTACCTTAAACATGACCTAGCCGGGGCTGGTGAGGTGACTTGGCAGGGGAGGGCACTTGTCTCCAAGCCTAAGGATGTGCATTCGGATTCCCAGAGCTCACCGAAAGACGACTGACTCAAAGTTGCCTCTGACCTCCACATGTGTGTGTGCACAACATGCACTAAAGAAATATTTTTGTTTTTTAAATACCAGTAGAGTATTGAGTGAACACAGAAAAAGGTCCAAAGATCTGCACAGTCTTTTGACTGTTCTCAGCAAAACTGCTTGAAAACAATCATGGGGAGGGAGGGAGGGTCAAAAGTAGATGCCACCTCTCATTACCTTCTCTTCCTTCTGGCAAACTTGAAGTTCCCCAATAATGACCTTCAAAGGGATCTGAACTGTGACCTTCATGCAAAGACATAGTAAGGATGCCTGAGAAGCCCAAAGGATTAGAATGGAGAGCATTTCTCCAAGGCCTCACTCCAGATCACCAAATTCCAGCAGAGACTCACTTCAGTAAGTGTCACTTACACCTGTTAGGATGCACAACTGAAAGCTGGGTGTGGTGATGCTTGTACTAATCCCATCACTTGGGAAGCAGAGACAGTGGATCCCTGAGTTCAAGGGGATCCAAGCCTGGTCTACAGAGCAAGTTCCAGGACAGCTGGGGCAACACAGAGAAACCTTGTCTCAAAAAACTAAAAAGAACTGTAACTGGTAAGATTAGGCCTTTAATGCCAGCACTTGGGAGGCAGAGCCAGGTGGATCTCTGTGAGTTCCAGGCCAGCCTGGGCTACCAAGTGAATTCCAGGAAAGGTGCAAAGCTACACAGAGAAACCTTATCTTGAAAAACCAAAAAAATAAAAAATAAAAAATAAAATGGATATTTAACATAATCTTGGAAGGCTAGATCAAAGTTTACAGGAACTAATTTTTTTTTTCTCTAGCACAAAAATATTCCCATTCACTTGATGGAGCTGGTCTATGCTGGTGTGATGAATGTGTGATTTTTCACAAAATCACAAGTGGGACAAGAATCCTCAACCATCTGACTTTAAACCTACAGCATCACATACCATCACTAAAGGCAACTATTTTTGGAGTTGAAACATCTGCTTATGTTCTACTAGCCTATCAAGACCAAGGTGCCATAAATTTCCAATCTAATTATCAGATCCGGTGTCCAAAGCAAACTTGTACCAGGTTGCGTGCAGAAGCAAATTAAGTTGAAACCTTTTCATAGGCACTTGCTAATGAAGAAGAGAAGTAGCTGAAAATTGATCCCGTCTTTATGACTTGCTACCCAGTGAATGTCTGGAGCATCCTGGAAACAGCTTAAACCCTGGGTAGAAATCAACTCAAGAGATTGATTGAGTCCATGTAAAAAGCCAAACCTTCAAGGACCACTTGCACAGACCTAACTTCAGTATCTCCTCCTCTTCAAAGGCCTGGTGTGGTTAGCCTCAGTGCGGCTGAGGGGTTTTGCATGCACCGCCCACCCCACCCCCCACGCCCCACCCCCCAGCCCCGTAAGGAGCACATCAGTTACTCTTATTTCAGACTGTAGCATAGATATATCTACTATGCCACACGTTGCTTCCAGATTTCTGCATTCTGGTTTTATCCCCGTGTATCCCAGAGTCAAAAGCAAAACTGGATAATATCTGCAAGTAACAATTCTGATAATCCAAGACGGGTAAGGCGTTAAAATTTTAGGAATTCCGGGCTGGTGAGTGCAAGTGTTCTGCACTACCAACACATCCTATTAAGTGAAGTTAGGTCTAGGAGTGTAAAAGGGAACATAAACCCAAGGAAAACCCTGTGCAGGAGAAAAAGCAAACTTGCTTTCTTTCTAAATGCCACATTTCCAAAGAGGTATGATCCCAAGGCCCTGACCCTGGTGGTCTTTAAACATAAATCAAGAAAAGGTGGAAGACTCTGTCAGATTTTTTTGGCCCAGTCACAGAGAGGTGAAAAATTAATTACATTCAACTAGCAAAACAAAGTTGCAAGAAAGCCAGGTCAGCCACACCTTTCTTCATCCCTGCTCTCTAGAAAGCGAAAGCAAGCTTTCCACAGAAAATGTAAAGAATTGATATTTACTGTGGGGAAAAGACCACCACGAAGAAACAACTGGAGGTCAGGACTCAGGATATTTCCCAAATCCATGTCAAGTTTCCTAAGGTGCAAGCTCCTCTGTTCTGCTCTTCCAGAATGAAGAACATCGTGATCTTTCTATAAAATGTGCTGAGAGTCCTTCAGCAGACATCAAAAGATCAAGCCCATCTTACCATGTTACTGTACCACACACCAGCCAAAGAAATTCCTAGAAGGCACTACTTTCTTATAAGCACCCCCCCAGAGTATATCAAAGTAGATGTCCTTTAAACAAAGCAGTTTATTTCTGACCATAGTTTAAGAGTATTTTGTGGGGGGGAAAAATTTTCACTCCGTTACAATACCACTCAATATTCACACATAACTTCCCTGCGTACGAGGAAAATATAGATTCATAATTGATCCTAGCCGCAGGCTTTTCCTACGCTTGAAATGGAAAGGGTCCTAGGGGTTCAGAAGCAGAATCCAAGTACTTGATACTTCCTCCCACCCTCATTCTCTATGATCAAGTCTGGGAGGGCTTTAATTTCCCTTGCAATCACTCCCACGAAGACCAGAGAGAGAGGGGGAATCCGTGGACAACAATCAAACTTTCATTTCAGGGCCCCTTTCCCACCCTACCCCTTCCTGATCCAATCAGGTTTGGGAAGCATTTCCCCTATTCTGCATTTCATGAATCAATTGCACAATCCGCCAACCTCTGCCAGTTCCTCTTGTACACTCAGCTGAGAGGTTTCCCCTTCCTTCCCTGGGAAGCACAAGGCTGCTCTGGTTTTTTAACTGGCGTAAAGTGGAAATGCACCATAGGAGCTCACTAACTCTTTCCCAGCCAGACACAAGTAGGAGTGTGGGGCACTGACCTCAGCTATCAGGAAACTGACCTGCTAGCCTAGGTTTAAAGCAGATTTGTGGATTCTAACTTTGACCTGAAATCCTGTGTGTCAGCTACTGTTAAAGACAAGGAAAAGGAAGACTGAAAGGGGCTACAAAGTAACCAACTCAGTTACTTAGCAACTAGACAAAACTCTTCCCCTCCTCAGAGGCTAAGGAGGCATCTCAAGCCCATTCAAAGAGTAACAGTCTACATTTATATGCAAATAGATAAAGACAAAGAAGAAAGGGAAATCTAAATTAGCCAGGGTAGTTTACCACAGTGGGCCTGAGGCCCAGATTTTAAAGTTTCTCCAAAGAAAGACAGGGCTTATACAAATGAATGAATGAATGGATGGATGGATGGATGGATGAATGAATGATGAGAATGATGAATACATTCAAACCCACAGGCCTTAACCAACTTACACTCTACCTTTAATAAGGAGGAAGTAAGAAGCAGTCACAAGTTGGGTAGCTAAAATTTAAATATTCCTCCAGTTAGCAAGAATCTAAAGCTTAGGAAAAAAGATGAAAATTTAAGCCTGGAAAACTCCACGAAGAACAGGTACCCATATTCATGAAAAAAAAAAAAAAAACAAAAAAAAAAAACAGCATAGAGGCGAGTGTCTGTGGACTTGGATAGCATCAGTGTCTCTCCGGGTCTCCAGACACCTCACAAAAACTCTCTCGCACCCCATCAGTGAAGCGCAGTTTCCAAACTTGGATCAGAACCCCATAAAATGTACAGAAGACACACGCACGGGTCCTGGATGGTTTTCAAAGTATCACCTTCCTTGACTGGACTGCAGTCGAGTTTGCCTGAGAAGCTGCTGGGTCCCAGGCTCAAAACAGGAAGCAACAGATCTGAGAGCTTCTCCGTCTCCACCCGGCATCCCCCCAACCTCACACCTGGACTCAGGCACCCAGGGCCCAGGGCAGAGCCTCGCAGGGCGGGCGGCTGCCCGTACTTACTTCTCGTACTCGGTGTTGTCTCTGTCACAGCGAGAATCCTTGTGCTTCTGCCAGTCTTTGCCGTGCTTGCAAGTGGTGAGGAGCAAGACGTCCTCCCCGTTATGGACGTGATATAAGGCATTCCTGGTGTCTGACCCTATCCCTGTCAGGTACCTCTTCCCCTTGAAGACCAGCATGTACTTCCTGAGAGGAGGGATGGTGTTAAATTTCAAAAAACCCCTCTCCCCTCCTGTCCTGGGATGATCTTTAGAAAAGAGGGGAATAGAAACATCAAAGTTGGGTCGGAAGTTTTCAGTACTGATGCTGGCTTTGGCCAGCATCGCCTGGCCGATGTCAAACCCCAGGTCCTCGGTGTAGTCAGGCCAAGTGCCAGAATATAAATTAAAAATTAAATGATTCCTACCATTGTTCCACAAGTGGAGACTCTGCACTTTGGATCTCAAATTGTGCACATACTGAGGTGATAACTGGTCTCTGTCTAAAGTATCCAGACTCAGGACAAAGAGGCACGCCTGGCTGGGGTCCGAGGTGTAGAACCTGGAGACCTCGATGGCCGCTAGAATGTTTTGGTAACTTTCGGCGATTTTCTCCCCTTTCTGCTGCGGGTAGACGTAGACTTTGAAGCCGTTTTTCTTGCAAATGGTGAAATCGAAGCAGGACTCCATGCGGCACTTCTTGCCTTTGTAGATGCTCGAGTTGGCGTCTCGCTTCTGCCGGGGGGAAATGTGCACGCTGGAATCCTCGTTTTCCAATTGATCCCAAGGAAAGAAGGGGCGCAGAGCGTCCGGGAAGCGGGGCCAGAAATGATCCGGACTGGGCTGGTGCAAGCCATTCCGACCACTGTGCTCTTCTCTCCGGCTGTGGCTCCTCGATGCCCTAAACTGCACGCCTCCAAAATAAAACAAAAGGGCGAGACAAGAGCCAGCTGAGAGCAGGATGAAATAGCGTTTTTTGGCCTGCATGTGTCCTGCCTGGGTCAAGAGGATTGTAAATAAACACAAGAATCACCCAAGTTTCCCAATCAACACTTTCAGCTCCAGTCCGCCATCTTCCCGCCTGTAAAGACTTCAAACTCTCCGCTCCCACCTTCTCTGGATGCCTTTCCCCAAGCCGTGGACTGATCCAGCGCATGTGGGCGATTTCTTTAACTTTCTCCCCTTCGGTCTTTCATCTTTGGGCTGCACAATGCACGGGAGAGAGCCGGGCAGAAGGTCTCGCACCCAGGGCGGGCGAGCAGCGGACTGTAATTTTCTTGCATGCAACAAGACGGAGGAAAAGAAAGAGAGCGGTGAAGAAAAAGCTCCCGATACCCAATCAATGGCAAGACGAAGTGCCTGCCTCGCCGCTCGGATTCCTCTCGGCGGCGTGGAGAACGAGCCCGGGGAAAGCAACTTCAACTCATCCACACTCCCGTGCAGAGCACTACGGTTCCAACAAGTCAACCCGCCCCGGCTTCAGCCGGCTAGTGCATCTTGCAGCTGGGGCGCCGTAACCTCACAAATCCCTGCATGTCTCTTTATTCCCTTCTGCAGCGGCTCCCACACTCCGCCGGTGTTTACTCCTGCGCTCACGGGGCCGGCTCCCCGGGCGCGCGGCGGCCCGGCCGGCTGCACGAGGCGACGCGGGGCGGCGGCGGCGGCGCGTCCTCCCCGCGGGCAGTGCCGGCCCCGAGCGGCGCTTCGCAGGCCCCGCGCTACCGCTGCCGACCGCCGCGTTCGGTCGCCGAATGTTACCCGGTTCTGAATGTTACACTTACACATTCCATTCCGACACGACAGCGCTGACCTCATCCATCCACGCAGCCCGCGCTGCCATTGGCCGGGCGTCACGTCCGGGTGGGGCGGGGCTTCCGCTGCGCCCATTCATAACCCCGGCGACCGGCAGAGGCGCCGGCGCGACGCGGGCGCGGGGGACCCCGGAGCGCACGAGCGGCGGGCGGAGCGCAAAGCCGGGGCCGGGCGTCGCCCACCGCTGGCCTCCGGCACGCCGGGCCCGGAATGCAACCTGGACCAGGCTGAGCCCCAAAGGCGCGGGCGGGAGGGTGGGGACACGCCCGGCAACCCGCTGCTCGGGATGCCCGGGGTCTCCACGAGCCGGGAACGCCTCCCCGCCGGGAGGCAGAGAGGACCGGTTCCTAGTGAAGGAAGCCTGAAAATGGAGAAGCCAGAGGAGGGGGTGGGGACTTCATGGAAAGCGAGCGCCGGTCGGGATGTTTCTCCCCCACACTTAGACCCGCTGAGGCCCATTTTGTGTGTGTGTGTGTGTGTGTGTGTGTGTGTGTGTGTGTGTGTGTGTGTGTTTTCTTTTGAACATTGAAACGGTGTTCCCAATTCCCCTGTGTAACCCACCCGTTTTTCTGTCTTCCTCACGGAGACACCCATCCTCAACAATACAGAGGAATTGTCACAGCCCGATGGAATTGTTGCAGTTCTCGATCTGTGCTTGTGAGCTTGAGAAGACACCTCTTAAACCCTTCTGATCTGCTTGCCCTCTCTTCGTTCCTGAATCCCTCCCACCTGTTCTTTTCACTGGCCAGGAGGGACCTAATGGCTGAAGAGGAGAAACCATTTCATTTTGCCCCCATTGGTGGTGTTAGTCTTGAGCTGGGGTTTTTAAGATGTCACCTGCCCTATCTTATAGAAGGGAACCTATGAAGCAAAGAAAAAAAAATTACTTTATTTACAATGAACGTGCCCCCGTTCCTTTCTTCAGTTGACCTTCCTTCCATTGACTCCCCTTCCCCAAGCCCTGTCATGCCGGGTAAACTTAATTGGATGATTCTGATAAAAAGCGATCTTTTAAAGGAACCCCCAGGGCCTCAAAGGTGTGCTCGACTCCCGAGCATTACTTGGCCTCAGAGCCTGAATTCTGGTTTACAACACTTCCCACCCTAGCCTCAGAGCCTGACCAAGCTGGACAAGCAGTTGCCCAGGGCAGCAAGCTGTTTAGTGATTGTTTATTGTGGGAGTGACTGGGCTGGGAGCAGACACATCCCTACCTCCCTCGGGCTACTGAAACCCCCAGCCGGTTGTGTACCCATGGTACTGTCATAATAAAGCAGAGTGGAAAGTTTTCAACCTTCGTTGTTTCAGATTTGTTTGAATAAAGAAGGGAAAGGATGTGGGTGGGGTATTATGGTACATTCCTGAAGCTTCTCCCCATTTTGGACCTGCTAAAGATGGGGTAGCTTTTCAGGACTTACTTTGTCCTCACCACATGATTTAGAGAGGCCCGAGACAAGAGTAAAGGTTCAGTCAACTTCCAAATAGGATGAGAACCATGCAGGTAAAGGGAGTTATTGGAGCCACACGTGACCCCAGCTCTCTGCAGGATTGCTACAAGAGTCTTTAAGGCAGAGAGCTGGATATCAAATACCTCCATCCTGTAGAAGGAAGGGCTTTCCTCTCCCTACTTTTACATAATTTCTTGCTTTTCTTGTCTAATGACGGTGAATTCCCTTATCTCACAGAACATTGTTAATTACATTCCCATTCCATAGTGGTTTGTGCTACGGAGAAAAATGGTATTGAAAGTGAGAGGAAAATGGGTTGAGTCCATGTTTCTGTTGTTAGCTCGTGCCTGTAGACTGATCTCAACTTACCCTCAGCTTCTCTCTGATGATCCTAGAATAACACTTTTTTTATCTGCCAATCTCAATTTGTAATCTATACCTTTCTCTACATTGGTTGTCTCTATAATGGATGTCATTAGCACATATTCTATGCTCCAAAATCCCAGCTGCAATCTACTGGAGCCTCTACAATGGCTACATCAATGAAGCACCCCTACTCTGTTTTTTTTTTCCACTAGATCTTCTCATCTACTGATATCTTCTTTTAATACTTATTTATGTGTGTAGATGTTTTGCCTGGATGGATGGGTGTATGTACCACATACAAGCCTGATGCTCATGGAAGTCAGAAGAGGTTGTCAGATCTCCTGGAACTGGAGTTGCTGATGACTATGAGTCATCATGCGGGTATTGAAAATTGAACTCTAGTCTTTTGCAAAAGCAACAAGTGCTCTTAACTGCTAAACCATCTCTCCAGCCTTGATATATTTTCATTTTTTCTGCAGTTTAACCAGAAAGAATAAGCTTACTATTTTAAGATGTAGTTTTAAGTGTGTGTGTGTGTGTATGTGTGTGTGTGTGAATTCAAGTACCTCTGAAGGCAAGAGACATCTGATCATCCTAGGACTGGAGTTATAAGTACATGTGAGCCACCCAATGTATGTACTAAGAATTGAACTAGGCTCCTCTGCAAGAACGGTGCCTGCTCTTAACCACTGAGCGACATCTCCAGGCTTACTTTTTTAATCCTTAGGGTCTGAGGCAGTTCCTGGACTTAGGTAGGATTCAAATATTGGATTAAATGAATTAATGAATGAATGATTAAAAATTGACTTGATCAAAGTTGCAAAGAAAGGTATCATAAGGACACACAACAAAAGCAAAAATAAGTGATTCACCTAAGAAAACATTCTACACAGCAAAGATAATAATCAACAGGATGACAAGGTAGCCTATGGAAGGAGAAAATAGTTTCAAACCATACATCAAAAGGAGGTTAATATCAAAAATATACAAGGAGTTCATTAAACTCAATAGCAAAAAAAAATACAAGTGGGCAAAAAGATTTAAATAGACATTATCACGAAGAAGACATACAAGTGCCCCAATGGATATATTAAAATTTCAACATTACTAATCATCAGGGAAATGCAAATTAAAGCCACAAAAAGATGCCCACTCACACCTACTAGAATGGCTATGTCAAGAACACAAGAGGTAGCAAATTTGGGAAAGGATGTGAAGAAAAGGGAACTTAACCTTCATTGGCATTTATGTAAGTTAATACTATCTTAGTAGACACTATTAAGGTTTTCTAAAGACATTAAAAATACAAGAAGTGATGTCACATAATCCAGGAATACCACTACTTGATTTGGTATAAAGCCAAAGGCAATGAGATCTGTATGTCAAAGAGATAACGCCACTCCCAAGTTCATTGTGGTGTTATCCACAATAGCCAAGATATGAAAACAACCTAAGCTTTTGTTCATTGATGAATGGATCAAGAAAATGTGCATATAAGATAGAACAATACTTACCCATAAGAGGAAGGGGAATTTCCACTTGCTGAAATACATATAAATTTAGAGAATAATGTACAAAGTGAAATAAGCCAGACACTGAAATACAAATACCTCATGATCTGACTTACACGTTGGATCAAAAAAACCTTGAGCCCAGGCTACAGGTTAGTGGTAGAGCATTTGTCCTACATGCAAAAGTTTCAATTACCTGTACCCTCAAAACAAAATAAATTAAAAACTCAATTTAAATATGTATATATACTACATGTATAAATATATGTATTTAACAATAATTAATGAAAGAAAGAGGGCATCAATTTAAAAGAGAGCAAGGAGATATATGGGAGAGTTTGGATATCAAAAAGAGAAGGGGAAGTGATATAATTACATTATAATCTCAAAAAAATAAAAAAATAATTTTTAAAAATGGGAATTTACAAATGCAGAAAATAGAAAAAGTGTTTGACAGGACTAAGGTGGAAATGGAGAGATATTGGTTAAAATTTGCAGCCAGCAATGGTGGTTACATGCCTTTAATCCCAGTACTTGGGAGGCAGAGGCAGGCCGATGTCAGTGAGTTCTAAGCCAGCCTGGTCTACAAAACGAGTTCCAGAACAGCCAGAACTTTTGCACAGAGAAACCCTAGCTGGAAAAACCAAAAATAAATAAATAAATAAATAAATAAATAAATAAATAAATAAGAAAGAAAGATATGAACTTGCAGTTATAAGCTAAATAAGTATTGGGTTCTTAGCATGGTGACTATAGTTAACAATGCTGTATTGTCCAAAATGGCACTGCACAACTGTAATCCCAACCCTCAAGAAAGGGAAGCAGGGAAATCAGTAGTACAAGACCATCCTGTGATACGTAGTGAGTTCATGCCCAGCCTGTACAACAGGAGACCCTGTCTTTAAAGAAAGAAAAGAGAAAATGAGAAGAAAAAAAACCTTAATAACACAGACTGTATATTGATCACCCTCTATTTATGATAGGGCTTGAGCCCAGAACACCCATCTTAAGTTGTAAACATCCTAAGTTGAAAGTGTATTTAACACCCCTTACCCAGTGAACGATGTTGCTCAGCCACAGAACACTACAGAGTATCCGCTGCTTCCCTCTGTGATCCTACAGTCATGAGATGCTGCTTGCCACTGCTGCTTAACATCGTGTGATAGGATCACATTGTGTTCTGCAAATTCAGAACAAAAGTCAAAGTTGGGTTTATACTAAATATGTATTGCTTCCACACTCATAAAATAAAAAAAAAAATTAAATTCAGTAAGTTGAACCATTGGAGGTGAGGGAGAGCCTCTAATTAGAAATTGTGTAAACATGGATCTTTTCAGTGCTGGGGGATGCACCCTAAGGCATTAAACATGCTAGGCAAGTGCTCTCGTACTTTTTAAATTTGGAGACAGGGTCTCTGTAAGTTTCCCAGGGAGAACTTGAACTCAAAATCATCCTGCATCCACCTCCTGAGAAGCTAGGGTTGTAGGCTTATACTACCTTGCCCACCTAAGACAGTAGATTTTAACTATTTTCTTACATATACAATAAAGGTCAATATGAGGTGAAGGTATTTGACTTGATACATGAAACAGTGCCTCATTTCCAGACTCATCTAAGATGCCACCTCACTGTTGACCACACTAAATAAAGTTGCAAAATCTCCTCTATTTTCCCATCTCCTCATTCTGCTTTTGTTTTCTCCTTACTAGCAATAAAGTCCTGACCAACACTATATTGACTTGTTAATTCATTGTCACTTCTAGAATGTGAACCACGGGCAAGGAACCTAGTCTGATTTTCTTGTTTGTTTGTTTGTTTCTTTGTTTGTTTGTTTGTTTGTTTACTGCTATATCACCAATAGCTACCATAGTGCCTGGTACTCAACAAATATCTCTTGAACTGATTAGTTAATTTGACCCCATTGTCTGTGGGTCAATAAAAGAATATTCAGTTCTGGAGTTATCACACACACACACACACACACACACACACACACACACACACTACTCAGGTATCTTAATCACTCATGCCTTGGTTAATTTCCTTTTGGAGGAGTCCTTTGCATGGCCAACTAAGGACCTGAATAGCACATGACACACTGGATCCCTAAGAACATGGATTCCCATCTTGACTGCCAAGTACTGACTGTCTGTCCTCGAGTGGATTACCTGTTTTCCTGTATTTCAGTTTCCCACTGGTAAACTTGGGAAAAACTATAACATATATCATGTTTGGCTCACTGGGCTGCTCTCCTGTGGGCATCAAACAAGAATTCATGATAATGTTCAAGAAAGGCCTTTGAAGTCTGAAGCGTGCATGGCCAGTGTAAGATCTGGTCATCAAAGTTTTGGTCACAGGTCTATAGCCACAAGCACATGTAAATCATGTTGCCAAGCATGAAGTGCATGGAGTATTACCCACACTGACACCCATGTATCCCAGATATTTTACAGACTCTGGAATGGCTCTTGATCAGTATAAGCAATAAAAGTGGGGGAGGGAGTTGGACTATCCCCCACAAAAGGCAGGCTTTCTTTTAATATAAAACCATACACACAAATGGTTCTCTAGGGTCTGTAACTGTATTTGTTATAGAAAAAGAAAGTTGGCTACAAAATAAGAACACAAACTAAATAATTTATAAATGGTTAAATGATCTCCAATGTTCATGATCAATTTTAATAAGGTTACACACAATTTTTATTTGGCAGGGGTACATTGTCATATGTATGTATGATGCCTGACAGAATCTGAGGCAGTAAGCATTTCTGGTTTCTAGAAAGGCTAAGTGCTGCTTGTGGTACCCTGAGTGATATTACAAGAGAGGAAGAGACAAGAGAGTAAAGACCATCCTGGGGCATCCTGAAGGATGGAGAGGTTCCCTGCCAGGGATCAGGAGTCCAGGTGGCAAGCTTTTCCCTTTCCCAGACAGGACCTTCTGCAAGAACCTAAAGCAGGTTGTTTCTGAAGACCTAGCACACAGGGTTTCTGAAGGATGCAGGGTGGGCATGCTGATATTATCCCAGCAGAAGTACCCCAGTCAAGGGTATCCTATGTAGACTAAGTGGAGGGTAGGAGAGGAGCCCCACCCTCAAGGAAAGGAAAGTAGTAGAAGTAGGGGGCCTCATCTAACTTCCATAGGAACACCAAGTGGGAAAGCTAAATACCAGCCCGGCAAAGAGCACTGAACAGTGTATGTGTTAAACTCTGGATTAGCCCTTCCCAGACACCATCTCTCAATCTTCTTAAGGTTCCCAGAGCATGAGTATTATTCTTCTGGCCTGGAACAAACAGGGAAAGTGAATACAGACTGGTGGAGGGGGCTGCCAGGAACTCATTTCCAAATATCTTAGAGAAATATTTATTGAGTAGATCCTCTGTCCCAGTCATGCGAGAGCCTGGGATGATCTGTCTGTGGCCCTGTGCCATTCACAATGCACTGGCAGAAGGGTTTCCTGAGTGCCACCACAGGACCACAAGATTGGAGAGGAAATAATGCCCTCTTTTTACAAAGGAAAACGTTAGGCTCAGGTCATGGTTTCTTGAACTTCTGATTCTCTTTGTTGTAAGTGACAGTCCTGTGCAATGTGGGATGTCTACAAGACCTGTCTATCACAAGGTGTAGGCTGCTTAAAACTCAAATAATAAATTAAAAAAAAAATAGTTTGGGGCTGGAGGGTTGGTTCAGCGGCTAAGAGCACTGACTGCTCTTTCAAAGGACCTGGGTTCAATTCCCAACACCCACATGGCAGCTCACAACTGTCTGTAACTCCAGTTCCAGGAGATCTGACACCCATGGCAAAACACCAATGCACATAAATACAAAGAAGTTTTTTAAAGCCCACAAATAACAGAGTCTCATCGCCAGAGTTTCTTCTTTAGTTGATCCAGAATGTGATCCTAGAATTTACTTTTCCACCCATTTCCCAATGAAGGTAGGGGCCCCTAAGGACTCCAGACTCTAGGAGCATTGAGAACTGTCAGGTTGCAATATCTGCAGAAACAGAGTTGGAGCTGAAGCACATAGAATACAGGACTAAGAGACTCGGAATTGGGGCAGAGGAGTTTCAGGAACGCCCCATATCTTGGCACTTTATTTCCTGGGTGGGAAGGCCTTTATGGGATTTTTTTAGCATGGGAATCATGCGATCTGATTTTCATTCTTACCAGCTCTTTTTAGTTAGTAGGCCTGAGAGAGTCAAGTTTCTTGCTTGTTTTGACAAGGTTGAATGTAGACTGGCCTCTAAACTTGCTAGGTGGCCAAAATAGGACTTTGGACTGAATTGATTCCTCTGCCTCCACCTCCCCAGTGCTAAGATTGCAGGCCTGCACCACCATACCCAATTTATGTGGTGCGGGGTGGGGGTGGGGGTTCCTACCTTCCTGCCTGCTAGGCAAACACTACTTACTAATTTAACTCCACCCCCAATCCTGCAAGTCTGTGTACCAAATGCATAGTTTTCAAAGTCTTTACTCTTTTCACCAGGACAATGGCAGGAAGAAGAGGCAAACTTCAAGCCCTAATTTCATAAGGAAATTATGACAGACAGACTTGTCACTGGCCAATGAGTCATCGTAACTGATTAGTGTTGTTCCCAACCACAGTTCAAACAGTCAAGTCTCCCTCCTACTATAGTTTTCCCATAAACTGACATGTTGGGCTAAGTCACATTTAGTCATGTTGCGTGTTTGACAACTTGGAACTGGCTGCTATTCCCAGTGATAGGACAGCCTTTTGTGGGTGAGTGTTTTCTGGGGGACAAATGGTGACAAGAAGTTGCCCTTCTCCAAGATTGGCTGTACTGCTAAGAGCCTCCTAGAAGTTCTACTGACCCCTGGTGGAAGAGATGGCAGTTCCAGCCTGTGTGCATGTCTAGACAGCTAGCTTTCCCCAAAGGCTTGGATTAAAAAAAAAAGTGTATGTACCATACAGTCTCCTAGAACTCATCTTAGAAGAAAAAACAGACAAAGAAAGACATAATCACAATAAAACTGACTGTACTAGAGTTTACAAGAGGAAGTAGCTACAGTTGTGTAGCTATTAAAATCTGTAGGTCCATTCATAGATGAGTGACTGGGAGAAAATGAGAACTCGAAATGTCAACTGTAGAAGATGATGAAATCAGGACCTTGCCCACAGTTCAGTCCACTTTCCACATTAGATCTTAGCAGTTTCATTGTGCACCTCCCTTCCAGCATTGACAGGATTTTTTTTTTTTTCATTTCTGATAACCACTATTGTCTTCCATGCTGTCAACCAAATTTTAAAGTTTTTTTTTTCCCTGTCCTCTCGTGCTTCTATATTAAATATGGTACAAAATTAGTGGTGCTCAGAATGTTAACTATGAGGCCCTGGGGGGAAAAGTACTACCCCAATCATCAAAGTGAGACTAAACCACTTCCAAAGCTACGTCTATGAGTTAAGGACAATGAACACTGAAATCATTTGCAGTTGGTGACCCCTGCATCATACCCACAGACCTAGGTAGTCAAATGATCTTGGATGCTCCGACGTTGTTTCCTTGAATGAATGGCCTGTGTTTCTCTAAACTCTAGATTTCTTCAGAACAAAACTTCAGGTCATTTTCACAACGCCTGGCATCTTTCTGAATAGGTAAAAAATACACTCAAATATGCATGGGTAGAGACTGCTCTTCTGGCCGAGGTGAGCTATCATTCTGAAAACTTGACATCTAATCAAATAGACCCATTTTTCAAATTAGAAATTCACATATCTTTGTATCTTGACCTCAGTAGGTCAAGGGTCTGTGCATGCTTCTACTTCCGCTTTCGTCTCTTCAAATAACTCATTTTTTTCTGCGTCCTTGACACAGGTCACATGGTAGACACATGGGCAGCCCAGAAACTAAGGAAAACCATATAAATAAAATAACTAATAATTAAATATATTTTGATTTATTTGTGTGTCAATTTCAGCACAGGCCTTATGTCAATGAAAATTCAAATCTCACTAAAGCAGACTGAAAGTACACATTCTGGCTTTAAACAAGCCTTGAGCAGGGGATTGCTCACATGGCCATAATTCCTATTTGTCCCCTCCTACTGAAAATTTCAGCCTGCAGTAGCCTATCAGAGCTGCTGGCCCAATAATTCCTCATGATGAGGAGAAAAATGCAGCCTTCAGACATCTTGCAGACTGGATGAGCCTGGATCCTTTCTTGTTCTTTTGGTCCTGTGGAGACTTGTTGGGCCTGGCTGGAGACTTGTAGAGAACCCTCCTCCCTTAAGGCCTGTTCCAAGCACAAGGCAGGTAGGCCCTGGCACTCTCTAAAGCTCCCCTGCAGGAGTTCTCACCCCCTCCCCCAACAACTCCTCCATGGGAACTGTGGTCTGACCTGCTGCCCCTTTTGGCTTGTCTGATCTTGGGATTCAGTGCAGCAGGAACTGCTCATTGCCTTAAATCACATGCTGTTTTGACAAAAAGAATGACTGTTAATCCTTCGGGGTTTCTGGGAAAATACCAACAAACCTGATGTTGGGAATGAGACACACTTGTCAATGGGAGGCAAGGGGTCATTCTCCGTCATACCTTACAAAATATGAGACACGTGGGCTGCTAAAGAGACCACCATGAGTAAGTGACCATTTGTCCATAGCCCACTCCTCAGGCTCCTGGGGATTGCTCCTCGATGTAAAGATGTAACCTTAAGCAAGTTTTCTGGTGGTAGAGTATCATCTGGTTACTAACTGTGCATACCCCTACTCAAGCGCACAGTTATTAAAAAAAATTATTGAAACAATATGTTCATGTACTTTATTTTGAGCATATTCTTTTCCCTCACCCAACTTCTCCCAGATCCTCCCGGACCTTTCTATCTGCCCAATTTCATTCATATTCTTTCTCTCTCTCAAAGCAAACAAAAAACAAACAAACAAACAAACAAACCAATCACCACAGGAAGAATAGGGGAAAAAAGCAAATCAGACAAACTGAAAAAAAGAAAATCAGGAAGAAGAATAATTGCCAAAACAAGACAAATTGTCAAAAGGCACACACACACACACACACACACACACACACACACACACACACACCCCAAACAAACAAACAAACAAACAAACAAACAAAACCAACCAACCAACCAACAAAAAACATGGAGTCTGTTTTGTTGGTCAACTACTCAGGGGCACGGGGCCGGTCATGGAGTGTGGTTGATGTACCTAGTGATTTTCCATTGGAGAAAACTGGCACCTCTTTTTCCCAACAAGTATCAACTGCAAATAGCTTCTGGGTTAGGGGTGGGCCTTTGTTTCCACTACCCCCTCTCAGTGCTAGGGTTTTTAAAATAAGTCATTAAAATAAATTAATTACTTATTTCCCAGACCGATCACAGTGTTCCCTCCTTCCCACCTCTCCTCCCAGTTCCTCAACTCAACTTCCCCTCTCTCCACCCTATCCACTCCTCCTTTCTCTTCACAAAAGTGCAGGCCCCCACGTATAGTAGCCATCCGAGGCATATCAAGTTGCAGTAAGACTTTGTTTTGTTTTGATTTCTTAAGACAGGGTTTCTCTGTGTAGCCTTGGCTGTCTTAGAGCTAGCTGTGGAGACCAGACTGGTCTTGAACTCACAGAGATCTACCTGCCTCCGCCTTCTGAGTGCTGGGATTAGAGGCATGTGCCACCACTGCAAGGCAAGGATTTTTGTCTGGTTTGGTCCTGTGCGGGTCTTGTGTGTACTGTCACAGTCTGTGAGGTCATATATGTATCAGTCCTGTTGTGTCTGTTTCCTTGGCTCACATCCACTAGCCCTAGCTCTTAACTTTCTGCCTCCTCTTCTGCATAGAACACTTAGCTTTGAGAGGAGGGGTTTGGTAATGACCTCAACTGAGGACTGAGTGCTCCAAAGTCTCCTACTCTCTACACCTTGTCCAGATGTGGATCTCTTTGTTAATTACTATCTACTTCGAAAAGCTCCTCTGGTGACAACTGAGCGATGCTCTTATCTGAGTCCTTGCCTGTTGTGGCAGCTTTAGGTCTCTAGTAGACAATAGTTCTGAGGGTTGGCTGAGTCACAGAAGGCTGGAGATAGGTCAGGAGAAGAGGCTGAAACAGTGGACACCAGTAAGAACTAGGGAGACCCCAGGCTCCACACCAAGAGGCGAAGCTCCTATGGGCAGGGAGTAAGCTGGGAGGAGAGGTTCATTAGGGTATGCTGTGGACCAAGGTTAAGTCTGGGGAGACTAGAATGCAGGAAAATATCAAGCACAGTATTTACTTAATGAGCTGCAGACCATTGGAGGCAGGATAGGATAATAGTGAACACAAGTGTTTGGGAGTCTTACCTTTCTCCCAAAAGAATGTTGAGCACATCTTCAGCCGTTTAGGCACATAAAGCACTTAACCTAGCTCCAGCACCTAGGAGGAGGGACTTGGTGAATGTCAAAGTCTACAGGCTGTCTCCTCACCCATCCCTCCCCAATTAGATTTGATTTCACCTTCTCTTTTTTTAGCAGTATGTCTCCTAGAATTTGAATTAACGCCCTTCATAATTAAGATTGACATTTTAGCAAATCATGTTAAAGTGTTGCAGTGACTGTAAAAAAAAAAAAAACTAACATGTTCATTCATCCACTTATCCATTCACTAACAAATATTTATTGAATGCCAACTCTGTCTCTGGGTATGCAACATGGTGAGCTAAACAGACCTTTACTACCCCCTAGAGACTGTGAAGTCTTCTCAGGGAGATGCTCACCAACAGGTAAATAAACAAATTAAGTAAGTGCTAAATGCTGGTACTGTTCAGGAAATGGAAAGTGCTCAACAATGGAGGCACTGTTTAAACGCAGTCATCAGGCAGACTATCCCAGGAGGCTTTTAAACAGAAGCATGAGGCTTTTAAATGAAAGATGAAGGATAAGAATGGAGTCAATTTTGCTACAAGAAGAGCTTTCTAGAAAATAACAACAACAACACTCTAGGCTAGATTAACCAGGCTGTCTGTTCAGGAGCAGAGAAGACAACCAAGAGGCAATTATCTTGTGAGTTAGGCATGTAGGCCCTGCATGTCAGACAATAGCTAGTCTGAGGAAGCTTTTGGAGACCATATCTGTTATCCAAGGAAAAAAGGAGTCACTGAGACTGAAAAATTGAAGTGGAATGTTGGTAGAATCACATACATATCCTTTTTGTTTGTTCATTTGTTTGAGCTAGAGTCTCACTCTGTAGCCTTAGCTGGACTGGAACTCAGTATGTAGACCAAACTGCCCCGAAACACATAGATTCCCCCTGCCTCTGTCTCTTGAGAGCTGGAATTAAAGGCTTGCATCCTCATGCCCAGCCAAATACATACTCTTTTCCAATATGTCAAGTGCCCTTCATCCAGGTTAGAATCCACATCTCCTGGACTCTGCTGTGGGATGGTCTGTATGTCAAATTGTCTGATTGGTCAATAAATAAAACACTGATTGGCTAGTGACCAGGCAGGAAGTATAGGCGGGACTAACAGAGAGGAGAACTGAGAGAACAGGAAGGCGGAGAGAGACACTGCCAGTCGCCGCCATGACAAGCAGCATGTGAAGATGCCGGTAAGCCATGAGCTACGTGGCAAGGTATAGATTTATAGAAATGGATTAATTTAAGATATAAGAAGAGTTAGCAAGAAGCCTGCCATGGCCATACAGCTTGTAAATAACATACGAGTCTGTGTGTTTATTTTACAAGTGGGCTGTCGGACTGCCGGGGATCGGTGGGACCCAGAGAAAAGCTCTCCAGCTACAGGACTCCACTCTGCTGGGTGTAGGTGCTGTGCTGACCCTGGCACTAAACCCTTACTTATCTTTATTCTTTTATACGCTTGACTCCATATTAGGACTATAGTGCCAAGGGAGGTAGGTCGCATCATGAATCTTTGTAATTCTAGGATCTGCCCTTCATCTATGCCTTATAGTTTATTGAATGAATAAATCATAATAAAATTTATTGTGCTCGCTGTTGCCAGGCAATATGCTAAGTGCTCTAAATCTATTAACTCAGCTAGTCCTCTTCACAAGGCTAAAGGTATGGGCCATTATGGGTAACATTGTACAGAAGACATTAAGACCGAGAAGTAAATATCTCATCAAGGCCTTACAGCTGAAAAGTAATCAAGCTAAGATTTGAACGTAGGCAGCCTGGCTCCAAGGCCCTTGGTGTTGACTTAGTTACAGAAGTACTTCTTAGTCTATGTGAGACTCATCTGGGAGAATACGTTCAAGTCCATGTTCCAGGGCCATACTTGCTGAGTTCTGATAATGCCATTTTAGTTATATATTTTTTGCGTTACCAGTTAATCCAAAGGAGACATTTGAAGCCACAGACATTTTTTATTCCACAGTTCTATGGGTCAGGAACTCCAGTGCCATTTATTTAGGTTCTATGGCTTGGAGCCTTTCACAGATTCTAATCTGGATATCAGAGTTGGTGGTAAGCTCAAGGCTTGCCTAGTGAGTAGCCTTGTCTGTGTTCACTCTCACACTTAGTTATTGGTAGACTTCAGGTTCTCATTGGTGGGATAATTCAATGGCAAAGGCTGTTGAGACTGCACTGGCTCTTCTCATTGAGCGAGAGAGTACAGCTAACACCACATCCCAATCTTTCATGGCTTGTCTTTGAAATGCATCCAATATGTCCACTTGGTCAGAGAGGTTGCCTACCAGAGTAGGTATGTAGTAGTCCCAAGAATTTTTTTCTAGCTTTCTAAGGATGCCAACAGTAGAGGACCACACCCCATGAAGCCCCAATGTACTATTAGGTGATAAATCGTCAAAGAAAAGAATAGATGCGCTAGCAAACCAATGAGCATAGTCCTTGACTGGATTGCATACCAAATTTGAATGTACATTTCTCTACCCTAGTTGTCCTCACTGCCAATTGCATTCCCATGGCTTTTGTCAAAAATTGTCAAGAAAGTGACTGAAGCCAAGAAATCAGGAATCATCTGCGTTGGTCCTTAGAGTCTGGGCTGCACTGGGGCAGCTGTCTCCTATCTTTTACTTCCTGTGCATCCCACTGCTAGGGACTGATCACCTTTCTCTGGACAGACAGAATCACAGGCTCCAAAGGAGTGGGGAATGATTCAAGAGGTTTGCTTTCCTGCTCCCTGCTTTTCGGAGAGGACTGAAGAGGGGCAGGCTTTAACTCCACAAGGGCCTTAAAAACCCAACCAAATTAAGCCAGATTTGCTCCTCCTGCCTAAATTAAACCAGCCTGTCCACCCAGTTCTGCTTCTCAGACCTGGGTGCCTGCTAAGTGGCCAGCTGAATGTACTTCAGGTTAGCATTCAGGCATCTGTACTGACCTGCCCTTAGGGTCCTGACAGGATATATTCTCAGCTGCAGCCACTAAGAGCACCCCCTGTGCACATTCATTATATTTCCTTATAAATGGCAGACCTTGCCCACCCCCCCATTCCCACCTCCTACAAGGCAAGGATTCCCATGAGGAGTCAGCAGAGACTGGTACATACAGTTGAGGTAGGTCCAAGCCCCTCGCCCTGAACCAAGGCTGTTTAAGGTGTCCCACCACAGGCACTGGGCTCCAAAAAAGCCCGTCCATGCAGCAGGGATAGATCCTGATCCCACTGCCAGGAGCCTCTTAAGCAGGTCAAGCTAAACAACTGTCTGTCCTATGCAGAGGGCCCAACACAGTCCCATGGAGGCTCAATAGCTATTGGTCCAGAGTTCATGAGTTCCCATTAGTTTGGCTTGGTTGTCTCTGTAGGTTTCCTCATCATGATCTTGATGCCTCTTGCTCAGAGAATCACTCTTCTCTCTCTTCTACTGGACTCCTGGAGCTCAGCCTGGTGTCTGGCCATGGATCTCTGCATCTGCTTCCATCAGTTACTCTATGATGACACTTAGGATATTCACCAATCTGATTACCAGAGTAGGCTAGTTCAGGCACCTTCTCCACTACTGCTAGTCTTCTAAGGTGGGATCATCCTTGTGAATTCCTAGAAACTTCCCTAGCACTCTGTTTCTCCCTGTTCCCTTGATGTTCTTCTTCTATCATGGTATTTCTTTCCTTGCTCTCCCACTCCATCCCTGTTCCAGCTTGACCATCCCATTCCCTTATGTTCTCATCCCCCATCCCCTACCCTCCATTACCCACCCCATCCCCTGTTTGCTCATGGAGATCTCATCTATTTCCCATTCCCAGGGAGATCCATGCATCCCTCTTAGAGTTCTCCTTGTTAGCTAGCTTCTCGGGAGCTGTGGGTTATAGTGTGGTTCTCCTTTGCTTTACATCTAGTATCCACTTATGAGTGAGTACATACCATGTTTATCACTCAGGATGATATTTTCTAGGTCCATCCATTTGCCTGCAAATTTCATGATATCATTGTTTTTCACTGGTGAGTAGTACTCCACTGTGTATATGTACCATATTTTCTTAATCCATTCTTCGGTTGAGGGGCATCTAGGTTGTTTCCAGGTTCTGGCTATTATGAATAAGGCTGCTATGAACATAGTTGAGCATGTGTCTGTACAAATTTCTAAATGGTCTTATTAAATAAAAAAAATACAGAGCCAAATATAGGGGTGAAAGCCTTAAGAGATCAGGGAAATAGGGAAAACCACCGACCAACCTTACCTCACCAACTCTGCAGCTTCCAAATGCCGCAACTTCCTGTTTACCTATGCTTATATACCTTGCTGTTCTGCCATATGATTTGCTCTCTCTGTTCAGCTACATCACTTCCTTTTCCTACCCAGCTCTGTCACTTTCTGTCTGTCTGTACAGACCTCCAGACCTCCATGGTTAACTAGTTTTTGAATTTTTTTGTTTTGTTTTGTTTTTGTTTTTTTCTGAGACAGGGTTTCTCTGTGTAACTTTGCGCCTTTCCTGGAACTCACTTGGTAGCCCAGGCTGGCCTCAAACTCACAGAGATATGCCTGGCTCTGCCTCCGAGTGCTGGGATTAAAGGCACACACCACCACCACCTGGCCTAGTTTTGAAATTTAAACGTGTGTCACCACACCTGGCTCTGTTTCCAGTGTGGCCTTGAACACCTAGAGAGCCTGCCTGCCAAGTGATAGGATTAAGGGCATGTGCTACCATTGCCTGACTTCTTTGTTTACTTAAAATGGCTTGCTATTTCCTCTGATCTCCAGGCAAGCTTTATTTATTAAAGCACAAATAAATTATCACCACAGTTCAGCACAAGTAAAATGTGTCCTTGTGGTATGATTGAGCATTCCTTGGGTCTATGCCCAAGAGTGGTATAGCTAGGTCTTGAGGTAGATTGATTCCCAATTTTCTGAGAAATCACCATAATGATTTCCAAAGTGGCTGTACAAGTTTGCACTCCCCCCAACAGTGGAGGAGTGTTCCCCTTGCTCTGCATCCTTTCCAACATAAGCTATCATCAGTGTTCTTGATCATAGCCATTCTGTTAGATGTAAGATGGTATTTCAGAGTTGTTTTGATTTGTATTTTCCTGATGACTGCTGGGGATGTCTTTCTATATGCTGTGAATGTGTGTTGCTATGATTTGGAAGGCTGATTGGCCAGTAGCCAGGCAGGAAGTATAGTATAGGCAGGATAAGCAGAGAAGAGAATTCAGGGAGAGGAAGGCTGAGTCAGGAGTCGCCAGCCAGACACAGAGGAAGCCAGATGTGAAGGCAGAACTGGGAAGAGGTACCAAGTCATGTGACTAAACATAAATAAGAATTATGGGTTAGTTTAAGTGTAAGAGCTAGTCAGTAATGAGCTTGAGCTAATGGCCATACAGTTTTAATTAATATAAGCCTCTGTGTGTTTACTTGGTGCGGGACCGAGGGAGCTGGGTGGGACCAGGAATACTTCAACTACAGATGACTAAGGATGTTGAGCAATTCCTTAAATGTCTTTTGGCCATTTGAGATTCTTATGTTGAAAATTCTCTATTAAGCTCTGTAGCCTATTTTTTAATTGGAATGTTCGGTATTTTGATGTCCAGTTTCTTGAATTCTTTATATATTTTGGAGATCAGCCCTCTGTCAGATGTGGGGCTGGTGAAGATCTTTTCCCATTCTGTAGGCTGTCATTTTGTCTTATTGACTGTGTCATTTGCTCTACAAAAACTTCTCAGTTTCAGGAGGTTCCATTTATTAATTGTTGCTCTCAGTGTCTGGGCTACTGGTGTTATATTTAGGAAGTGGTTTCCTGTGCCAATGTGTTCAAGACTACTTCCTACTTTCTCTTCTATGAAGTTCAGTGTAACTGGATTCATGTTAAAGTCTTGAGTCCTCTTTTTCCTTTGCTCTTATCCCTAGGGACCAGTCTCTGCCCCCTTCTCTCCCCTATCCTCAATAAACCTGCCACGTGGGCCCTGTTGTATGGTGTGACTCCTTCCCTCCATCTTTAAAATACAACACTACACACACACACACACACACACACACACACACACACACACACACACACACAGCTGTTGGGATGAGAGGAGACAGATCCAAGGTCTGGTTCCACTCACTGGCCACCTGAGAGACTCCTCACCTATTCTTACCCTGCCATGCCTGGAAGAAGGACTGTGTGTCAGATATGAACAGCTGCTCAGGGTGTAGGGAGATGGATGTTACTAAATATATGCCCTATTGTACATTGGCATGTCAAGAAAAATTACATCTTCTTGTTCTCCACTTGTGTTCTTAAAAAAAAAATCAAAAACAAAAACAAAAAATCTTATACTTCCTATGTGCATTTCACCTCTCATGGTCCCTAACTTATGAATTCACTTGCAACCTAATTTATTTCTCTCCCCATACCCTGAAAATAAATGACTTTTCGTTCATATTCTCACAGCTTCTAGTGGTTAGGCTGGTATGCTTGATGTGGCTCAGAGGACTCCCTTTTATCATGCAGGCAAATTATCACCGTGTTGGCTTTTCTTTACTTTCTGTCTAAACTGCACATGGATGTCTAGTAACCTGCAAACCAGTTTTATGTGTGTATATAGCATGTGCATACCCAAATCTATGCAACAAACCAGACTGGTAATATGATGATGATTGGGAAGTTATCATCAGAAAGCTGGCTCCATTTGCAAAAGCATTTGCCATGCAAGCCTGGTGACCTGTGTTTAATCTCCAGAACCCAAGGTAGAATGAGAGTGTTGACTCCACAAAGTTGTCCTCTGACCTCGCATGCACATCTTGACACAAGTGCATGTGCACATGTGTACACACACATGTAAACAAATAAAAATGAAATTAAAAAAATCAAAATAAAAAAATTGCATCTTTTCTTTTTAAAGAAAGCCAGGTTAAAGAACTGACTGTATCTCCAGAATTTGTCCATTAATTGAAAAGAAGATGGCTCACATCATTCCTTCTCTTAATTACAGGAAGGAAATTGAGGCTAAACTATATGAAATCCAGGCTCACAAACATTGCTGCTGGGCTCAACAACTGGCACCTTCTTTCCCTTCAAGCATCTTCTTTCTTGTACTCACACCCAGAAGTAGATCCATCCTATTTCCTGCCAACAAATGGCATGTAATAATTTTGGTTTTAGTGAATAACTAAAGGGATTAAGCCATATTCTCAAGCAAAGTAATTAAAATAAAATTGAATGCATAGATCATCTTCACTCAAGTTGTGCTTGAGGACGACTAGCCTATTGAAACCAGCAACAGAGCCTCATCTTTCTCCCTCTCTTGTTCAAGCATGGATTGAAATAAAATAGCAGCCTATATCAATGTATGGATTACATCTTCATTTGTGTTCGTTACTTGCTAGCTGTTCATCACCATGACAAAACTCACAAAAATCACTCATGGAAGGATTTATTCTGGCTCACGGTTTTGGAGGGGTTAGCCCTTGGCCTCGTGGTTCTGTCTCTGAGTATTTTGTAAGAAAGAGCATCAGGACTGTTAAGAGTGTCTGCCAGATGCTACTCACCTCACAGCAGACAGAAATCACAGAAAGAGATAGATAAAGAGGCCCAGACCCATCCCCAGCAATCTAATTCCTTCAACTACATCTTCTTCTACCACCCTAGATTTTCTAGAATTTTCTCAAATATGCCATGAGCTGGAAGCCAGCCATTCAAAAGCAAAACATTTAAAACATAAGCCTGTGGCATACATTTCATATTCAAACCATTACAGAGGCTTTTTTGTTTTGTTTTGTTTTGTTTTGTCTTTTTGAGACAGGGTTTCTTTGGAACTCACTCTGTAGCCCAGGCTGGCCTTGAACTCAAGTGCTGGGATTAAAGGCATGCACCACCCCCCAGCTTTGCCTTTTCTTCTTTTTTAAAGGCAGGATTTCACCATGTAGCCCAGACTGGCCTCAAACTTGTGATCTTCTGGTCACTGTCTTCCTAATTCTGGGATTACAGGCATGCATTATTGGGCTTGTCTTGGGTCCTCTTAACATTGGTCTTTAAATGGGCACATGTTCAGACACTCTAAATCAACAAAAAAAGGAAATCAAAAGGTCAAAAGGTCAAAATTGAATCTATTTTTGTTTTTAAGAAGATGACTCTGCAGATAAGGGTGCTTGCCACACAAGCCAGATAACCTGAATTTGTATTCCTTAGGACACATACAAAAGCCAGACTCAGTAGCACATGTTTGTAATCCCTACAGCAAAGTGGAATTGGGAGAATACTCCCAAGGTTGAGAACCAGCTATCCTGGACTACTCGGTATAGCAACCAACAAATTAGAAGGTGAAGACTGAGTGAGATCTGAGGTTGTCTTCTGACTTCCACATGAGGGCACATGTGGGCCTCACAAATACACACACACACACACACACACAAACACATGCATGCACGTGCCCATGCACATCATACACATACACAAAATAAATAACTTTTAAAAAGTACTCTAAAATTATATATCATATGAAATAATGATAATAATAATAGCATAATAATAATAATGATAATAATAGAAATCTTAGAAGGAACAATAGCTTCTTGTGAACCAGCATCATCTACTTCATAGAGTGTGTCCTTCATTATGAAGTATTTGTTGAATACATGATGAGCAAAGGAAGGAATAAGTCATTGAATTGCTTTAGTAATGTACCAATATAATATAAGTAGAGTTTGGAGAAAAAGTTTGAGAAAGAAAAAGGAAATTTTTAAGTTAAAAGGTTGGGAACAAATAACCACCTGAAAATTAATCAGCTTGATAAATCATCTTTGAAATACACCGTCCAATAGGCAAATGGAGTTTCTTTCCACTAAATTGGTTTCATTTCTATTTCAGCACTGCCGGTAATCAGTAAAGGGAGACATGCATTGAGAATTGCTGTATTATTTCTCTAAGCCCATTTGCTTTATTCTCAATAGGTTTCTAGAGGCTGGAGCTTGTTTTCAAGGCAAGATCTTTCACCAACATCCACTGTTTTTCTGGCTCTAGGGAAAGGTCATTAGTTTTCTTGGAGTAAGTGTCCCTCTGGTCACCAAGAGGCCCTTGGCCAAGAAGCTAACATTAAGTCATGTATCCCAGCCATTTATAAGCCCGCCCCAGGCTGCCTGAGGTTTTGGGCTTGCAGGTCAGAGCCCTGTGTGCATGGCTGCCTCTGTGTGTACCTCCTCTGGCTGAATGGCCATGACATTAATAAAGTGTTTCTTCCTTCGGATATTTCAAAATAAATAAGAACAGGTGAAATTTGCAATATAATGATACTGTCCAAAAACACCTCCAATTTTACTCTTTCTTTAGGAGCTGAGAGGATTATTTTCCTTTGATAAATAAGCCTGAAGTTTGAGAATGATTCAGCACTGTCCATACACTGGACAGCAGAAAAATGGACCATCCAGACTCTTCCCTTAAAAACTACAGGATGTCTTGCTGTGGCGGCATGAGTGAGAATGGACCTCATAGGCTCAGATATTTGAATGCTTAGTTCCCATTTGGTGGAACTGTTTGGGAAGGATTAGAAGGTGTGGCCGTGTTGGAGGAGGTCTGTCAGTGGGGGTGGGCTTTGAGGGTTCAAAAAGCTCAAAGCCTACACCATTCCCAGTTAGCTCTCTCTGCCTCCTACTTGCTGATGAGGCTATCAGCTCTCAACTAGGGCTAAGCCTGCCTGTCTGCTGTCATGCTTCCCACCCTGATGGTCATGGACTCTAGCCCTCCGACACTGTAAGCCCCAAATACACTCTTTCTTCTCTAAGTTGCTTTGGTTATGCCATCTTCATGGTAGAAGAAAAATAACTAAAACACTTGCTAATATATGATGAGTAAGATCATGACTGAAAGACTTTCACATTTCCTAATATCTCTCGTCCTCTCACAAGGAAAACTTTTAGTATCTGATGGCAAACGTGACATGAAATATTTTCGAAGTGTCTAGTTTGGGGACTGGTATGGTTATAAGGAGCAAACTTTCAAAAGCCGATTAATAAAATATGGAAATAAAGGAGAATTATATTTATTTCCTGGGGGGGGGTGATTCCTGATAGAAATAACACATCCACATTAAACATTACTTAAACAATGGTCTTTTTCTGAGCTGTGTCTTAAGAAGTGGTCTAGAGATCAGCATTTGTCAGGGAAGCAGATCAACAGCATCGTTAAGAATTCCTGTTTTTCCCAGTACCAGGCATGAGAAACCTCTTTTTGAGTTGTTGGTCAGGGGAGTCCAAGAGACTCCCAAACCAATACAGGCTGTTGGTGTTGCCTTTGATTGAAAGTGAGTCCCTATTGCTGAAGGCATCTTACACTTTGAACACAGAACTCAGAGGAGTCCACCTGAATCTTACCTGAAAGCCGCCACTCCGAGGAGTGGCTTTCATAGTACTTGGGAGGTGCTAGTCATGCTATCAAGGGAGGGAAGTAATCAATAGTCCTACCTAGCTGTGACATCTGTGATCTACAGCAATAACCAGCATGGTAATATATTCCTAAAGGCGATAACTTCTCTGCTGACACTTCCACATATATGCTTTCGACATTTTCCATTCGTATTTGTGCATTCATAAGTAACACTGAGGTCATTCTGAACGACACTTTTTTTTTCCCCAGCTGAAATAGTCTTCCTGCACTGTTTTTCAATTATTTCAGATGTTCTCACGTCATGGTGGGTGTTGTTCATGTTTAGTAGTTTATCCAGGTTCTGGCAATTGTGCAGTCTGAGGGCACTCTTTCCATTTCTTCAAGTGAATGTTATTAGTCTAGTGCTGAACTGCTCATACCCCAACTCAAGTTTCCAGTGCATTCATAGAATTGGAAGCCACTCTCCACAGTGGCTCCACGGTTACTGTAAGCTGTCTTCAGGCAATCTGGCAGATGTGACATTATCAACATTATTCACAGAGGGTTCCTAAAGCAATGCCGTAAATCCTGAGCAGAGATCCCTGGACTCCAGTTGATAAATGGCTAGTTCCAAGCCATAGCCACACTCACTACATTCCACCATTCTTGGGCACTAATTCCTTGAACACTGAATTCTTTAGAGTTATTCCATTCTTCCCTTCCATCCTAACCACTGGAGTCAAATGTGGATTTTTAACTCCAGAGGCTTGGTAAACTAGATTTCCTTGTTATCTATTGTCAGTCCAAAAGTATATTACCCACTTGGGTGATTTCACAATTTGACTACCTAGGACACATGTCACAATACTTAGCTGCACAAAGCATCTTATTTTAGTTGGATAATTTTCATAGTAACAAAACCAGCATTGCCATTGTTTCTTATACTATATCCTTTTATGCTTTTATTTCTCTTCCCAAAGTTCCTTCTATTAACATATGATTGTATAAGACAAATACCTAACTAGGTACAGAAGACATTCAGCAAATGATACCTCTTTCTTTTCCTGCTTCTATAGAGTGCATGGCCAGTAAACTATTTTGAAGGGATGTCCATCATTTATTTGTTCTTCTTGACCCTGTGATGGAGCAATGCACATTACATGCATTCTATGTAAAATAAAGTATTTAATATACTGCAGCATTCCTATCTTCTTATGTACACCATGGATTCATTCATAATAAACACTTTTCTTGTGTTTCCTGTTCTAAAGCTTTCAACACGGCAGAGGCCAATTACGGATATGTGACAGCAGTGCGGATGTTTTGCTGTTGAGGTTCACCTTAAATGAAGACCATGGTTGCTTTTTGATTCAAAGAGTTTTGCTGCTGATAGAAGGCTAAGTACCATTTCCAACATGAATTTAGGGAATGGCTGTCTGTAGAAAAAAAATTATTCTTCAGCCTGGAGCAATTAAAGCAGTCTCTCTCCTCTTCAAATTAATGTAATTAATACTATAGTCTTGGTTGTTTACCATGTCTTGATAATATCACAAGGGAATGAAAATATTGGCTATTTTATTCCCTTAAATAGCTGAGATGGAACTGTTCAGGCTGTAATGTTACAACAGCTGTTTCTCACGGCCCAGAATATAATTGGTTGGTACTGAGGTTACTAAATTGTAAGAAATTGACTTTGGTTTTATGCTTGCCTACTTTTGGTGGAAGAAGATGGGAAATGCTAGCTTTCTGTTATAATGAAAAGGCAAAAATCTTCTTGCCAATGAAATGGCAGCTTTTGGGTCTCATCTGTGTAATTTCCTTCCCCAACCCACTGTCTCTGCATTTGCTGGATAACACGCCTGGGAAAGCAGGCCCATTCTAGCTTCCCTCCTAATTAGCTCCCAGCCCAATACAGCTGCCTGGAATGCATCAGGGCTTTCCCACGAGGGGCTCTTTCTGGAAGTCACTGTAAAGTGGTCTGGTCTCCAATGACAAATTCAATAGGGGATTTGAGACCATAATTATCCCAAATAATTTGTAGGAGCAAGATTCTTTTATGTGAATATCTTTATTGCTTTGGGGAGTTTTCTCAAAATATCATCCTTGGACCGACACCATCGATATCGCCTAGCAACTGGTTAGACAACAGATATTCAGGTCCATTCTGGACCTGCTGAACCAGAGCCTCTAAAAGGCAGGGAGGGTCCTGCAATCTGTGTTTAATAAGCTCTCCAGGTGATAATAGTGCATACCACACTTCAAGAGACACTAGGTTAGGGATGACTAGGCTTTTCTTGTTTGTGGTAGGGCAATACTAACTAGTTCATTGACCACTAGTTCCTTGTCACTTAATTTTTATTACTCTCCCTAAGAACTAAGCACATAGTCACCTTCATACCAACACCCTCAGAGCAAACTCTTCCATTCACTGTCGTGCTCCTTCGCTTGTTCATTCCTCTGATTGCAGGGCACAGGGCCTCTAACTTTTAATATTCATCCAAGCTGCTGAGATCCTCGTTAAAATGTAAACTCTGATTTAGCACGACCAGAACGGGCATCGGGCTCTGCATTTCTAACAAGATGGTAGGTGACACAGCTGTTGTTGCTGCTGCTGCTCTAGAGATGACACAGAGTGACCAGAACGGCTGGCGTTTGTGAAGCCAAATATGCAATGGCAAAAGTGTAAAACGATCGCAAAGCACCAGTTCATTGATCGGTACAGACCGAGGAGATCTGAGCAGTGACTATTATGAGTCTATCTGGCTGGTCACTGCAGAGGGACCATGCACAGCAATCTTTCCATTGGAGAGATAGTCTTTCCCTCTTTTCTTTTCTTTTTTTTTTTTTTTGTGATATATATTTTTTATTTTACAATACCATTCAGTTCTACATATCAGCCATGGGTTCCCCTATTCTCCCCCTCCCACGCCCTCCCCTTACCCCCAGCCCACCCTCCATTCCCACCTCCTCCAGGACAAGTCCTCCCCCGAGGACTGTGATCAACTTGGTAGACTCAGTCCAGGGAGGTCCAGTCCCTTCCTCCCAGACTAAGCCAAGTGTCCCTGCATAAGTTCCTGGTTTCAAACAGCCAATTCATGCATTGAGCACAGGACTTGGTCCCACTGCCTAGATGCCTCCCAAACTGATCAAGCCAATCAACTGTCTCACCTATTCAGAGGCCTGATCCAGCTGGGAGCCCCTCAGCCTTTGGTTCATAGTTCATGTGTTTCTATTCATTTGGCTATTTTTTTTCAATAATTGAGTAAAACTGAAATTTATTATATGCCACAGTCGTCCTAGGGACCTCCATGCTATATATATATATATATATATATATATATATATATATATATATAGCCTTTATGGTTCTATGGGTTGTGGTCTGATTGTTCATTTTATATCTAGAATCCACCAATGAGTGAGTACATACCATAACTGTCTTTCTGGGTTTGGGTTACCTCACTCAGGATGATTTTTTCTAGTTCCATCCATTTGCCTGCAAATTTCATGCTTTCATTGTTTTTCTCTGCTGAGTAGTACTCCATTGTGTATATGTACCACATTTTTTTCATCCATTCTTCCGTTGATGGGCATCTAGGCTGTTTCCAGGTTCTGGCTATTACAAATAGTGCTGCTATGAACATAGATGAGCATGTATCTTTATGGTATGTATCAGCATTCTTTGGGTATATGCCCAAGAGTGGTATGGCTGGGTCTTGAGGTAGTTCGATTCCTAATTTTCTGAGAAACCGCCATACTGATTTCCACAGTGGTTGTACAAGTTTACATTCCCACCAACAGTGGAGGAGTGTTCCCTTTGCTCCACATCCTCTCCAACATTGGTTGTCATTGGTGTTTTTGATCTTAGCCATTCTAACAGGTGTAAGGTGGTATCTCAGAGTCGTTTTGATTTGCATTTCTCTGATGATTAAGGATGTTGAGCATTTCTTTAAATGTCTTTCAGCCATTTGTAGTTCTTGTTTTGTGAATTCTCTGTTTAGCTCTTTAGCCCATTTTTTAATTGGACTGTTCAGTGCTTTGATGTCTAGTTTCTTGAGTTCTTTATATATTGTGGAGATCAATCCTCTGTCAGATGTGGGATTGGTGAAGATCTTTTCCCAATCTGTTGGCTGTCTTTTTGTCTTATTGACTGTGTCTTTTGCCCTGCAAAAGCTTCTCAGTTTTGAGAGGTCCCATTTATTAATGGTTGTGCTCAGGGTCTGTGCTGTCGGTGTTTTATTTAGGAAATGGTCTCCAGTGCCAATGCGTTCAAGAGTGCTTCCTATTTTCTTTTCTATTAAGTTTAGTGTAACTGGATTTATGTTTAGGTCTTTGATCCACTTGGACTTGAGTTTTGTGCATGGTGACAGATATGGATCAATTTGTAATCTTTTACATATTGACATCCAGTTATGCCAGCACCATTTGTTGAAGATACTTTCTTTGTTCCATTGTATAGTTTTGGCTCCTTTGTCAAAAACCAGGTGTTCATATGTGCATGGATTAATGTCAGGGTCTTCAATTCGATTCCATTGGTCCGTATGTCTGTTTTTATACCAGTACCAAGCTGTTTTTATTACTATAGCTCTATAGTAGAGTTTGAGGTCCGGGATGGTGATGCCTCCAAGGGTTGCTTTATCATATAGGATTCTTTTAGCTATCCTGGGTCTTTTGTTTTTCCATATAAAGTTGAGTATTTTTCTTTCCAAGTCTGTGAAGAATTGTGTTGGGATTTTGATGGGGATTGCATTGAATCTGTAGATTGCTTTTGGTAAGATTGCCATTTTTACTATGTTAATCCTACCTACCCATGAGCATGGGAGATCCTTCCATTTTCTGATATCTTCTTCAATTTCTTTCTTTAGAGATTTAAAGTTCTTATCAAAAAGGTCTTTCACTTGTTTAGTTAGTGTTATCCCTAGGTATTTTATATTATTTGTGGCTATTGTAAAGGGTGATGTTTCTCTGACTTCTTTCTCAGCCCTTTTATCATTTGTGTATAGGAGGGCTACTGATTTTTTTGAGTTGATCTTGTATCCTGCCACTTTACTGAAGGAGTTTATCAGCTGTAGAAGTTCCCTGGTAGAGTTTTTGGGGTCACTTATGTATACTATCATATCATCTGCAAATAGTGAAAGTTTGACTTCTTCCTTGCCAATTTGTATCCCTTTGATCTCCTTTTCTTGTCTTATTGCTCTAGCTAGAACTTCTAGTACTATATTGAATAAATATGGGGAGAGTGGACAGCCTTGTCTTGTTCCTGAATTTAGTGGTATCGCTTTGAGTTTCTCTCCATTTAATTTGATGTTTGCTGTTGGCTTGCTATAAATTGCTTTTATTATGTTTAGAAATGTTCCTTGTATTCCTATTCTTTCTAAGACCTTTATCATGAAGGGGTGTTGGATTTTGTCAAAGGCTTTTTCAGCATCTAGGGAGATGATCATGTGGTTTTTTTCTTTCAGTTTGTTTATATGGTGTATTACATTGACTGATTTCCGTATGTTGAACCATCCTTGCATCCCTGGGATGAATCCTACTTGGTCGTGATGGATGATTGTTTTGATGTATTCTTGGATTCGGTTTGCCAATATTTTGTTGAGTATTTTTGCATCAATGTTCATGAGGGAGATTGGTCTGTAGTTCTCTTTCTTTGTTGCATCTTTGTGTGGTTTGGGTATCAGGGTAATTGTAGCCTCATAAAAAGAGTTTGGTAGTGTTCCTTCTGTTTCTATTGTGTGGAACATTTTGAAGAGGATTGGTATTAGTTCTACTTTGAAAGTCTGGTAGAATTCTGCACTGAAACCATCTGGTCCTGGGCTTTTTTTAGTTGGGAGACTTTTGATGACTGTTTCTATTTCTTTAGGGGTTATTGGTCTATTTAAATGGTTTATCTGGTCTTGATTTAATTTTGGTATTTGGTATTTATCCAGAAAATTGTCCATTTCTTCCTGGTTTTCCATTTTTGTGGAGTACAGGTTTTTGAAGTATGATCTGATGATTCTCTGGATTTCCTCATTGTCTGTTGTTATGTCTCCCTTTTCATTTCTGATTTTGTGAATTTGGGTGCTCTCTCTTTGCCTTTTGGTTAATTTGCCTAGTGGTTTGTCTATCTTGTTGATTTTTTCAAAGAACCAACTCTTTGTTTCATTGATTTTTTGTATTGTTCTCTTGTTTTCTATTTCGTTGATTTCAGCCCTCAATTTGATTATTTCCTGGCGTCTATTTCTCCTGGGTGAGTTTGTTTCTTTTTGTTCTAGAGCTTTCAGTTGTGCTGTTAATTCATTGGTATGGGATTGCTCCATCTTCTTTATGTGTGCATTTAGAGCTATGAATTTTCCTCTTAGCACTGCTTTCATAGTGTCCCATAAGTTTGGGTATGTTGTACTTTCATTTTCATTGAATTCTAGGAACTCTTTAATTTCTGTCTTTATTTCTTCCTTGACCCATTGATGTTTCAGGTGGGCATTATTCAGTTTCCATGAGTTTGTGGGTTTTCTATAATTTTTGTTGTTATTGAGTTCTAACTTTAAGGCATGGTGGTCTGATAAGATACAGGAGGTTATTCCAATTTTTTTGTATCTGTTGAGATTTGTTTTGTGTCCAAGCATGTGGTCAATTTTTGAGAAGGTTCCATGGGGTGCTGAGAAGAAGGTATATTCTTTTGTGTTAGGATGGAATATTCTGTAGATATCTATTAGGTCCATTTGAGTCATAACATCTGTTAGGTCCTTTATTTCTTTGTTAAGTTTCAGTCTGGTAGATCTATCTTTTGGTGAGAGTGGTGTGTTAAAATCTCCCACTACTAATGTGTGGGGTTTGATGTGCGTTTTAAACTTTAGTAGTGTTTCTTTTATGAATGTGGGTGCTTTTGTATTTGGAGCATAAATGTTTAGAATCGAGACTTCATCTTGGTGGATTTTTCCCGTGATGAATATGTAATGTCCATCCTGGTCTCTTTTGATTGATTTTAGTTTGAAGTCTATTTTATTAGATATTAGGATAGCTACACCAGCTTGTTTCTTAGGTCCATTTGCTTGGAAAACCTTTTCCCAGCCCTTTACTCGGAGGTAGTGTCTGTCTTTGGAGTTAAGGTGTGTTTCTTGTATGCAGCATATGGATGGGTCCTGTTTTCTTATCCATTCTGTTAGCCTGTGTCTTTTTATAGGTGAGTTAAGACCATTGATATTGATGGATATTAATGACCAGTGATTGTTAATTCCTGTTATTTTTTTGGTTGTGTTGTGTTGTCCTTCTGTGGTGTATGTTGGTGTAGGATTATCTATTGCTTGATTTTTCATGGATGTGTTTAGCTTCTTTGGGTTGAATTTTCCCTTCTAGTGCTTTCTGTAGGGCTGGGTTTGTGGATAGGTATTGATTAAATCTGGTTTTATCCTGGAATATTTTGTTTACTCCGCCTATGGTGATTGAGAGTTTTGCTGGGTATAATAGTCTGGGTTGGCATCCGTGGTCTCTTAGTGTCTGCATGAGGTTTGTCCATGATCTTCTAGCTTTCATAGTCTCTATTGAGTAGTCTGGTGTTATTCTGATGGGTTTGCCTTTATATGTTACTTGGTCTTTTTCCTTTGCAGCTCTTAATATTTTTTCTTTATTCTGTGTGTTTAGTGTTTTGATTATTATGTGGCGAGGGGACTTTTTTTTGGATCCAGCCTATTTGGTGTTCTGTAAGCTTCTTGTATCTTCATAGGTATTTCTTTCTTTAGGTTAGGAAAGTTTTCTTCTATGATTTTGTTGAATATATTTTCTGTGCCTTTGAGTTGGTATTCTTCTCCTTCTTCTATCCCTATTATTCTTAGGTTTGGTCTTTTCATGGTGTCCCAAATTTCCTGGACGTTTTGTGTTAGGACTTTTTTGTCTTTATTGTTTTCTTTGACTGACGAATCTATTTTCTCTATCATGTCTTCAGCATCAGAGATTCTCTGTTCCATTTCTTGCAATCGGTTGGTTATGCTTGTTTCTGTAGTTCCTGTTCGTTTTGTCAGGGTTTCTATTTCCAGCATTCCCTCAGCATGTGTTTTCTTTATTGTCTCAAATTCATTTTTCAGATCTTGGAATGTTTCTTTCATCTGTTTAATTGCATTTTCTTGGCTTTCTTTGATTTCTTCCCATTTTTTGTTCGTTTTTTCTTCCATTTCTTTAAGGGAGTTTTTTATTTCCTCTTTAATGGAGTTTTTCATTTCCTCTTTAAGGGAAGTTTTTATTTCCTCTTTAAGGGAGTTTTTTATTTCCTCTTTAAGGAAAGTTTTTATTTCCTCTTTAAGGTAGTTTTTCAATTCCTCTTTAAGGAAAGTTTTTATTTCCTCATTGAGGGAATGTTTTATTTCTTCTTTAAGGGCCTCTATCATCTTCTTAATGTCATTTTTAGGGTTGATTTCTTCTGTTTCTTCTGTCATGGTATGTTTAGGTCTTGCAGGTGTAGAATCACTAGGTTCTGATGTTGCCATATAGGTCTTTATGTTGTTGCCTGTATTTTTGCACTGGCGTCTACTCATCTCTTCCTCTGTGAGGTGCAGGTGGTGTCTGTGTCTGAGAGTGCCTCTCTTGTTCTAATTTTTAGTCTTGGTTTAGTAGTGGTTCTTGGTTAAATTGGTGCTATTGGGCTATTTCTTCAGGGGCAGCTGATTTCGGTCGGTGAATTATATACTTATGATTCTGGTGATCTGGTTTGGTGTCTGGGTAGCGCCTTCTTCTGTGTTCCCAGGTCACGTTTTGTTCATTTGTCAACTCCTCAGCTGATCTTGTTTCCTCAGACTTTAAACTGTAGGCATCTGAATCCTCTCCCAGATGGGTTTCAGCTGAGCAGGGTAGTCTCACCAACACCTCCAAATTGTTGGGTTTCACAGGATCAGCAGCTGAGCACTGGGTTGTCCTCAGACGGAGTGTTCAGATTAGTTCTGGTTCTGACCCACCGAGATAGCTTCTTCCCCAGATGTTGGGGTTAGGGGCTTCCCTGTTCCAAGCTGCGTCTGCTTGTCTCCGTCCCTGGGCCTGTTTACCTCTGCAGTCCGCCGCCGGGCCTGTATGTCCCTGTCTGCTGCCACTAGGTCTGTCTGCCTCTGGGGGCAGCCACCGGGCCTGAATGTCTCTGCAGGCTGCAGCCGGGACTGAATGTCCCTGTCGGCCGCTGCTGCTGGGCCCGTTTACCTCAGCAGGCCGCCGCTGGGCCCGTCTACCTCCACAGGCCGCCGCCACAGGCCTACCTGCGTCTGCTTGTCTCTGCCACCGGGCCTGTCTACCCCTGTGGGCCGCCGCTGGGCCTGAATGTCTCTGCCGGCTGCCGCCGGGCCTGAATGTCCCTCTCGGCCGCTGCCGCCAGGCCCGTTTACCTCAGCAGGCCGCTGCTGGGCCCGTCTACCTCTGTGGGCTGCCGCTGGGCCTGAATGTCTCTGCCGGCTGCCGCCGGGTCTGAGTATCCCTGTCGGCTGCCACCGCTGGGCCCGTCTACTTCCACGGGCCCCGCCGCAGGCCTACCTGCGTCTGCTTGTCTCTGCCGCCGGGCCTGTCTACCCCTGTGGGCCGCCGCTGGGCCTGAATGTCTCTGCCGGCTGCCGCCGGGCCTGAATGTCCCTGTCGGCCGCTGCCGCCCGGCCCGTTTACCTCAGCGGGCTGCTGCTGGGCCCGTCTACCTCTGTGGGCTGCCGCTGGGCCTGAATGTCTCTGCCGGCTACCGCCGGGCCTGAATGTCTCTATCGGCCGCTGCCGCCGGGCCGTTTACCTCAGCGGGCTGCTGCTGGGCCCGTCTACCTCCACGGGCCGCCGCAGGCCTACCTGCGTCTGCTTGTCTCTGCTGCCGGGCCTGTCTACCCCTGTGGGCCGCCGCTGGGCCCGAATGTCTCTGCCGGCTGCCGCCGGGCCTGAATGTCCCTGTCGGCCACTGCCGCCGGGTCCGTTTACCTCAGCAGGCCGCTGCTGGGCCTGTCTACCCCTGTGGGCCGCCGCTGGGCCCGAATGTCTCTGCCGGCTGCCGCCGGGCCTGAATATCCCTGTTGGCTGCCGCCGGGCCTGAATATCCCTGTTGGCTGCCGCCGGGCCTGAATGTCCCTGTCGGCCGCTGCCGCCGGGCCCGTTTACCTCAGCGGGCTGCTGCTGGGCCCGTCTACCTCCACGGGCCGCCGCAGGCTTACCTGCGTCTGCTTGTCTCTGCTGCCGGGCCTGTGTATCTCTGTGGGCCGCCGCTGGGCCTGAATGTCTCTGCCGGCTGCCGCCGGGCCTGAATGTCCCTCCCTCTTTTCTTTACATCTATTTAGTACCTATTTCTACATGTGTGTGAGCGCATGACTGCATGTACTAGGTACATAGCTTGTCATTCACATAGCGGTCAGAAGATAACTTGTGAAGACAGTTCTGTCCTTTTACTGAGTGGGTTCTGAGGATCAAGCTCAGGTTTTCAGGGTCAGCAGAAGTCCCTTTTACCCACTGAGCAACCCTACCAGCCCCTGTAGATATAGTCCTCCTCTGTAACCCTTCCTGTGTTTCTCTTTTTTAAAATTATACACACACACACACACACACACACACACACACACACACACACACACACAAATGGTTTACCTACATGTACATCTGTGCGTATGCATCCAGTGTCTCCAGAGGTCAGAAGAATGTATCCAAGTTCCTAAACCAGAGTTACAGATGGTTGTGGATCAACCATGTCGGTACTGAGAATCAAACCTGTTCTCTGGAAGAGCAACTAGTACTTTTAGCCTCTGAGCCACCTTTCATGCCCTTTTCTGTGTGTGTGTGTGTGTGTGTGTGTGTGTGTATGTGTGTGTGTCTGTTTTAATGCTCCTTTCTTCTTGTCAGTCTCGTCTCATATAACATTTTCTTCCTTTCCATGCATCCATCCATGCATGTATCCATCCATCCATCTACCATTCATCTTTCTTTCTTTCTTTCTTTCTTTCTTTCTTTCTTTCTTTCTTTCTTTCTTTCTCTCTCTCTCTCTCTCTCTCTCTCTCTCTCTCTCTCTCTCTCTCCTCTCTCTCTAATTTTCTTCCTTCTTTCCCTCTCCCTCTCTCTCCCCCAGGCTGGCCTTGAACTCATAGAGATCTTCTTTTTCTTCTCTCTCTCTCTCTCTCTCTCTCTCTCTCTCTCTCATGCGAGGAGACACACTTACTGGTGTGCATGCAGACGTGAGAGGTCAGTGCTATGGGGTTGCTTCTTTCCTTGCATCTCCGCAAGGGTTCCAGAGATGGCACTCAGGTCGTCCGGCTTGCACTGCAGGTGCCTTTAGAGGCTGTGCCCTCTCCAGTCACCATGCTTCTATTTTGTCACCACACAGTCTCCTTCGTTGCCTGTTTTGTTGCTTCAGTTCTCATGAACCAATAAACTGAGACCAAAGCTCAAACTTGGGAGAGGTCCGGGAGGAAATTCATGAAGTAGAATCTAAGGAAAAGAACTGATTTTTTCTTCTAAAAAGATTTTCCAGTTGCAAATCTAGACACTGACTGAGGAATTCTTATTCTCTACCACTCTCTATCCAATAAGCTCCAGCCTTTCCAGCTGCCAGCCCCTCTTCTTGAGATGGGAAACAAGTCAAATATGTGTGGGGTTCTTCCAGCAGCTTCCAGACCGGCAAGTTTCCCTTCACCTTTGAAAACCACTTTGAAGTTTCCCTTTGCTGAATGCTGGCAGCTGTGCACAGCTGACAGCCTTGCTCCTGGATCTGGCTCTCTCAGCCCTGCTGCACACGGGTAAATCAGGGGAGGTGCAGTCATTTTGATGTCTGCTGTAAAGTGATGGCAGGAAGAAACTATAGGAGACGTGGAAGATACAAAGTCAGCCAAGAAGAGAACCTGCATCTTCCCCAGTAGGGAAAGTCATAGATGGTTTCTTTAGAATTCCTTCTCCTTTATTTCTGTGGCAAGAGATTTTTCTCCTTCCAGCATCCCATCTCCTAGTACTTGTAAAGGCCATACTCCTTTACAATACTTGGCTTGGAGGAGAAGAATCACTTTAAGTTAACATTTACACATTTTCCTTCTGAAAGGTCTTCAGATTAACACAGTGCCATCCTACAAGCATCCTACATACATAAGAAGGCACTTTCATATCATGAGAGATAGCTTTCATTTTCTTTCTTTTTGTGCGACTTAGATTAGAGGGAGAAGAAATTCAGTATCTGTGTTAGATGGGAGGAGTCAACGGAAACAGATGTGGGATTGGAAGCTGTGCACAGCAGGGGGAATAAGGTCAGAACTGCAGGAAACTTCATTTGTGTCTTAGACAATGAGGAAGGAGCTCGGAAGTGGTGGTGCACACCTTTAATTCCAGCACTCTCTATGAGTTCGAGGCCAGCCTGGTCTACGGAGTGAGTTCCAGGACAGCCAGAGCTGTTACACAGAGAAACCCTGTCTCAAAGAAAATTAAAAGAAATAAAATTAAAAAAAAGAGTAAAGAAGTGGCTTAGAAACAGACAAGAATGGGCGATCTTAGAAATATTTATTCTGACTGTACCTTTCACTGAGGGAGTGGTTTTGAACAATATAGGCCTGTTAGTCTATATTAAAGGAGCAACTCCTGTGGAAGAAAGTCAGCCCAGAGAGCTTACCCATACCTAACATTTTAGTAAACATTAAAATAATCTCTTTTTTAGTCTAGAGATATACCCAGCAGCCCAGGAAGCCACTTCTCATAAGAAAATGGTCAAGAAGGAAATGCAGCTGCGTGTTTCCCCCTCTGACCCAGTGAAAACTAACCGCAGTTTTCATTCTGTCTTGCTGGGAGAATGAAGAGATGTCTGAATGAGGTAGCATAAGGAGAGGCATAAGTCAGGCAATAAGCTCAGGAAACAGAAATCACTCTAGTGTTTGCCATGGTCTCAATGCCCGTGCACCCCAAGTTTCGCATGTTGAATTCTCACCCTCAACTTGATAATATTAGGAGGTAGGGCCTTTGTGACATGACTCTGTCACAGAGACAAAGGCTTAAGAGTGGTGTTAGGAAGGAACCAGAGACCCTTCTGTTTGTGAAGACATTTCTAGAAAGTACTGCTTCTAGGACACAAGCCCTCACCTGACACTGAGTTTGCAGGCATTTTGATTTCAGCCTTTCCAGCTTCCAGAACTATGAGAAATAAACTTTGTGTGACTTATGAGCTACTGAATTTATAGTGTTTTGTTTTAGCAACCTGAACACATTTAGACAGTGTTTCAAGCACAATACAGTTTAAAGTAGAAGAATGAATAGTTACAAATCACAGGAAGGATTCCAAGTAGGTTCCAAGGCTTCCCTTGCAGCTGACACTCTGTGAAGTTTTGGGAAACCATATTCACCAATTCAGCTTCAGACCGCCTCCAGTAAGTTCTTAGATAGACTTTCTGGTCTATGAAGAAGCTCCCTATTTGACAAGCATGTGCATCAGCCAATACCATCACTGAAGAAGCATGCCTCCGCCTTGTCACCTTGCTAGTGTCCTAAGAGCATATCTCATTGTGAGCTCCTGCATGGCACTCAACTTGACAGCAAGGGAGAACCTAGGAATAAGCTTTCTGACCCAACAAGGAAACCAAGGAGGAGGTAGAAATGGATGGTAATGACATTTAGCCTAAGTATCAAGTGAAGTAACAAGAATCACGACGTGCAAATCTACAGGAGGGGCAGTTCCTGTTGGATGAAGTCAGCCCAGAGGGTTTAGTCATCATGTTTTGGCAAACATTAACAATCTCTTTCTTTAGTTGGAGAGAAACCCAATGATAGAGGGAAGCAACTCCCTAGAAGAAGAAGATAGGAAGGAAATGTGACTGTGGGTTTTTCCCTTTGACCCAATGAAAACTAACGACAGTTGCCGTTCTATCTGGCTGAGGGTATAACACAGGTTGCTCATACCCAGAGCCTGGGCCCCGTAGCTTCCTGTTCGCCTACAAAAGTCTTCAGCCCTATTTTTCCATTAACTTTCATTTGGAGTCTATCAGTTAGGGCCTGCTCTTTCCACTCAATCCCCTAGGGTGATAAGCAAAATTTCCAGCAGCCCTGCTTTGAGAGATGGTGCCAATCAAAACAAGTCTGGCTGCGAAGAGCTGAACTTCCTTGCCCTGACCTCCTCTCAGCTGAAACCGCAGGGGTTTTGAACATTATGGCCAACAGACGTGAGCCGAGGAAAGAGACAAGAGAGAGATGTCTCACTTCCTTAACTGGGAGTACAGAACTGTGAGAAGGGTCCCAGGCTTATTTTTTCCCCCCACAAAATGTCGACACCCTCACAAATGGCACAATTGCTGTGAAAGGATAGGGTAACAACAGAGTGAAAGAGATGATGGACGTGACATCCTCAGTTTTGAAAGATGTTTATTACACTTATTTTATTTATGTGTGTGCTTATGCACATGCTCACACACATGTCATTGCCTACATGTGAAGATCAGAGGACAATTTGAGGAAGGCGGGGCTTTCCTTCTTCCATGCCCTTAGGCTTGGCAACAAATGCCTTTACCCACTGAGCCCTGTCCTCTGTCTTCCATCTGACACAATCTCCGCAGACTCAGTTTGTGTGTCTTCTGTATTTTGTATTTCCCCGTGCTAAGAATAGTCCCTGGAACAGAGCATGCAAGGACTCCTGTGGAGGTAGTGGGCCATTGTATCACAGGAAAGTTGGTGCTAAACAAGTCCTTCATTGTTCCCCTACATTTTCTGGCTTCTTTTGCATTTTGGTTGGGCTGTGTAATTAGTTCCAGCCAATAGACTGTAAGTGGAAATAATATGTTACTTCTAGGCCAGAACAGATATGCACGGAGAATTTTTCTCCGTTTTTTTTTTTTTTTTTTAATCCCATAAAACAACTTTGGAATCCGTGTCTTGATTCACAAGACAGAGGTTGCTGGATGTCAGAGTCATGAGGAGCCTCTCCAATTCTATGAGTTTCAATAACTTTTACAGAAGTTAGAAAGTTTTGTTAGGCTAAATCACTTAGATTTGAGGGTATACCCATTATTGCCATGGACCATAGACTATGCTAATGAGTAAACATTGAATTATCCATGCATTAATCTCACATTTACAGAACACACCAGAGTGGTAGTCACAAGGACAAGAATTTTTTTAAAAAATAATTGATTTATTTTTATTTCATGTGCATCGGTGTTTTGCCTACATATATGTATGTGTGAGGGTGCTCGATCCCCTGGAACTGGAGTTATGAGTTGTGAGCTGCCATGTGGGTGTTGGGAATTGAACGCAGCTCCTCTGGAAGAGCAGCCAGCACTCTTAACCTCTGAGCCATCTCTCCATCACCCAGGACAAGAATATTTTGAAACTAACAAAAAGACAGAAAGTGATAGAATTAAATTATAAGTGATTAAGACATTATTGACCCTTCCCTTACCTGGGTGTCCTAAAAGGTCTAGGAATTTAGTAGTTTTTTTTTCTCCTGTACTCAACAACATTGACATGAGCCTACAGAAGACTCAAAAGTGAAAGTAGTTCTTCATGCTTACACAACTTACATTTCCGAAGGCCCTTATAAGCATAGGGAGTCATTAGAGTCTCCTGTGTCCTGTAAAGATGAAGATCACAGGTTTGGTGGGGTTGCCCCCACTCCATCAGAGCAGGGTGGGGTAGGGTCAGATCATCAACAGATGACACAAGGTTCATATTTCAAAACCCAGGTCTTTTGTTTTGCAGCGAATGTCTAAGCCTGCAGCTGCCTGACAGTCTGGTGTTTGACTTTCCCGGATAAGAGATACAAAGATAAGAGTGAGATAGCCTTCAGAACATTGGTAGATGGTTCTGGATAAAGAGTATGAATACTGCCGGGTGGTGGTGGTGGTGGCGGCGGCGGCGCACGGCTTTAATCCCAGCACTCCGGAGGCAGAGGCAGGTGGATCTCTGTGAGTTCAAGGCCACCCTGGTCTCCAAAGTGAGTTCCAGGAAAGGTGCAAAGCTACACAGAGAAACCCTGCCTCGAAAAAAAAACCAAAGAGAGAGAGAGAGAGAGAGAGAGAGAGAGAGAGAGAGAGAGAGAGAGAATCAATACTACCTCTGATTTTGTGAATAATAGAAGTCCATAGAATTGCTTTGTTTTATCTTGTTTTTATAAGGCAGGATCGCTACTTGTAATTCAGGTTGTCCTTAATCTTTTTATCCTCCTGCCTCAGCTTCCTGAATGTTAGGATTTCATATCATTTCTGATATCACGCCATGGATGTTACATGGAGCAACTCCATTCTTCATTTATCTTTGCTAGACATCCGGACTCCATCATTAGGATGTGAGCAGGAAGCAAAACCAGTTTTGGATAATCTCCTCTCAAGACCCAAATCAGGAAAAGGAATGCTACAGGAGTCAGGATCCTGACTCGCTTCTAGACAACCAATGCGACAATTTCCAGAAATCTGTGGAAAATAGCCTTTTCTTAGCATGTTCCCAAGGGTATACATTTTATAGTTTTAGTCAGTCTTAACAGGAAATGATACATTCTTAGCTATAGCATCTACAGACACATATATCCTGTGGTCAAAGGATTAGACACATATATCTAATCCTAGGGATTCATTTTTCAATCTTTTCTTTTTTTTCCTTTTATTGAAAATAGATTTTTTTCCTCACATAATATGTCTGAATTATTGTTTCCTTACTCTGCTCCTTCCAGTTCCTCCCCAGTTCCCCTCCCATACTGTTTTATCTCCCTTCTGTCTCTCATTAGAAATCAAACCAGCCTCCAAAGGAAAATGATAATAAAATGAGATAAAACAAAAACTAACACATCAGAATAGGACAAAACAGAAGGAAAAGGACCAAAGAAAAGTCACAAGGAACAGATACAGATGCAGAGACCAACTCATTCACACACTCAGGAATCCCATAAAAACACTAAACTGGAAGCCATAATATATATTCAAAGGACCTGTAAGGTAAATTTAAAAAAAAAACAAACTAAGATAAAGTTAAAAGGGGTGGGGGGAGCTGACATGGCATAATGAGACAAGGAACATCCAAAGACACCCTTGAGTTCATTTTCTGTTGGCCATTTACTGTTGAGCATGCATTACATTAAGAGTAGTTTGTTTCCTGAGTGAGACTCCCTTAGAGAAGACTACCTTTTCATTTGCAAGTGGTTATCAACTGGAGATACCTTCTGGGTTAGAAATGAGGGCATGTGACCATTTCTTTCAGCCCTAGGACACAACCTGGTGCAGACCTGTTCAGGCCCTGTGCATGCTGTCTCAGTCTCTGTGAGTTCATATGTAAGTCAATCCTGTTGATAAAGAGAACCTCGTTTTCTTGGTCTCCCCCATCTCTTCTGGCTCTTACATTCTTTTGCTGCCTCTTCTGCAGGATTCCCTGAACCTCAAGGGAAGGATTTGATGGAGACATCCCATTTAGGGCTGGGTGTACCAAGGTCTCTCACTCTCTGCATATTATCAGGCTGTGTCTGTATTCTTTTCCATCTGTTGCAGGAGGAAGTTCCTCCTCTGATGATGGTTAAGCAAGACACTGATCTATGAGTGTAGCAGAATGTCATTAGGAATCATTTTATTGCTACATTCCTTAGAATAATAGTATTTGGTTTTACCCTAGGTCCCTGGACGACCTAGTCCCAGGTTCTCGGTTATTCAAGCAGCTTTGGGTATGGGTTTCATCTCATGGAGTGAGCTTTACCACAAACCAGATATTGGTTGGTTACTCCCACAAGTTTTGTGACACTATTGCACCACTGTATCTTGCAGGCTGGTCATTTGCAGATAGAAGGGCTTGTTGCTGAGTTGGTGCCCACCTTTCTCCTTTGGTAACATGCAGCATACCTTCCTTCACCAAAGATGTTAGCATTTAGGGATAAAGTCTCCATGTAGGCACCAGCTCAGCTCAACTTCTCCATATTCAGTGAGTTGTGTAGGTGCTGTCTTCAGCAATGGGGCCTTGCCATCAGTTTGTGGAGAGAAACCTATAGTGTTGGCAACAGCCTAGGCTGTTTGGGGGTGGCCATGGAACCCCTTTCACAAATGACTCAAATAGATGTTACCCATTCCTGGCACTGGAAGTTTCATTTGACAACAAGGTGGCCAGTTTGGGCTCTGTCTCCTCTGGTTTTTTTTTGGCAATTTCATTTAGGTTGACTTCATATATGTACATATGTTTTAGGAAGCTTCTCCTGCAGTGGTTCTCCACTTTCCTAAAACTACACCCCACTAATACAGTTCCTCATGTTGTGGTGACCCCCACCCATAAAATTATTTTGTGGCTACTTCATAACTGTAATTTTGCTACTGTTATGAATCATAATGTAAATATCTGATCTGCAGCATGGCCTTAGGCAACCCCTGTGAAAGAGTTGTTCGACCCCTAAAAGGTCATGACCCCTAAGTTGAGAACTGCTGCTCTACTGTAATAGGTTTCCATACTATCCCTCAAATAGACCTTAATTTTAGCTCTCTTTTTGCACAGTCTTTCTCTCACACCAACTTCCACTCCCCTCCCTACTTGATCCTCCTCTTTTAGTACCCCCAACACCCATCCATAACTGTCTATTTTATTTCCTTTTCCTAATGAGATATATGTGTCATCCCTAGTCCCTTACTCTATAACTAATCTCTGTGGGTCTATGAATTGTAGCTTGGTTATCACTGACTTAACAGTCAATATTCACATATAAGCAAATACATCCATATTTATCTTTCTGGATCTGAGTTACCTCACTCAGGATGATTTTTTTTTTCTAGTTCCATCCACTTACCTCTGGGTTTCATGATTCATTTTTTAAAAACTGTTGAGTAATGTTCCATTGTGTAAATGTACTGCATTTTCTCTATCCATTCATCTGTTGATGGACATCTAGGTTGTTTCCAATTTCTGGTTGTGATGACTAGAGCAGCAGTGAACATGACTGAGCAAGTATTTCTGTGGTAGGACGAAGCATCTTTTGGGTACATGCCCAAGAGTGGTATAGCTGGATCTTGAGGCAGATTGATTTTTCCATCTTCCAGAGGAACTGCCACACTGATTTGCATAGTGGCCGTACAAGTTTTCACTCGCAGCAGCAATGGATGAGTGTTCCTTGTGTTCCACATTCTCACCAGCATGGGCTGTCACCTGTGTTACTGAACTTAGCTATTCTTACAGGTTTAAGATAGAATCTTTTTTTTTTTTTTTCTGTTTTTTTGAAACAGGGCTTCTCTGTAGTTTTGGTGCCTGTCCTGGATCAGGCTGCCCTCAAACTCACAGAGATCTGCCTGGCTCTGCCTCCGGAGTGCTGGGATTAAAGGTGTGTGCCACCACCACCCAGCTAAAATGTAATCTTGAAGTAGTTTTGATATGCATTTTCCTGATGGCTAAGAATGTTGAACGCTTCTTTAAGTGTTTCTCAGTCATTTAAGTTTCTTCCTTCCTTCCTTTCCCTCATTCTTTCTTTCTTTTTTTGGAGAATTGTCTGTTTAGATCTATACTCCATTTTAAAAATTGGGTTATTTGGTTTTTTTTTTTTTAAATATCTAGTTTTTTACGTTCTTTGTATATTTTGGATATTAGCCCTCTAAAGGATATTATAGTTGATAAAAATCTTTCCCCATTCTGTAGGCTGCTGCTTTGTCTGAATGATGGTGTTCTTTACTGTGAAGAAAATTTTTATTTTTATGAGGTCCCAATTATTGTTATTCTTAGTGTCTGTGCCACTGGTATTCCGTTCAGAATCTCTTTTCCTGTGCCAATGAGTCCAAGGCTATTCTCTGCTTTCTCTTCTATCAGGTTCAGTGTATCTGGTTTTATGTTGAGGTATTTGAGCTATCTAGAGTGGAGTTTTGTGCAGGGTGATGAGTATGGATCTATTTAGATTGTTCTACGTGCAGCCATTCAGTTTGACAAACACCATTTGTTGAAGATGCTATCTTTTTTCCAGGGTGTATTTCTGGCTTAAAAAAAAAAAATCAAAAGTCATGTGCCTATAGATGTGTGGACTTACTTCTAGGTCTTCAATATGACTCCATTGATCAATTTGTCTGTTTTTGTCCTGATGCCATGCTGTTTTTATTACAATAGCTCTGTAATAGAATTTGAGATAGCAAATGGTGGTACCTCCAGCAGTTTTTTTTTTTTTTTATCATCAGAGTTGTTTCAGCTATCTTGGGATTTCTCTCTCTCTCTCTCTCTCTCTCTCTCTCTCTCTCTCTCTCTGTGTGTGTGTGTGTGTGTGTGTTTCTACATTAAGCTAACAATTGTTCTTTAAGATTTGTGAAGAATTGTGTTGAACTTCTAATAGTATTACATTGAATCTGTAGATTGCTTTTGGTAGGATTGCCATTTTTACTATATTAACTTTACCAATCTATGAACATGGGAGACCTTTATGTCTTCTGATATTTTCTTCAATTTCTTTTCTTTTTTTATCATACAAGTCTTTCACTTGCTTGGCTAGGATCACCCCAGGATATTTTATATTATTTGAGGCTATTGTGAAAGGTTTCTTTATTTGTTTCTCAGTATGTTTGTCATTTCTATATAGGAGGGATGCTGATGTACTGATTTTTGTGAGTTGATTTTGTATTCAGCTACTTTGTTGAAAGTGTTTATCAGCTGTTAGAGTATCACAGTGGAAATTATAGCATCATTTATGTATACTAGCATATCTTCTGCCAACAATGATACTCTGACTTCTTCCTTTACAATATGTATTCCTTTGATCTCTTTCAAGTGTCTTGTAGTAGTGTTTCTTTTATGAACTTGGGTGCCTTTCTGTTTTGTTAAGAATTGCAATATCCTCCTGGCAGATTTTTCATTTAATGAGTATGTAGTGTTTTTTTCTAAATCTTCTAATTTGTTATGGTTTGAAGTCTACTTTGTCAGATATTAAAACGGCTGTGTCATGAGCTGGCTTTTTGGAGCCCACTTCCTATGGTAGGGCACCTCGCATAGCCTTGAGGCAGGGTGAGGGGCTTGGACCTGCTTCTGCTGAATGTACCAGGTTCTGCTGACTCCCCATGGGAGGCCTTACCTTCTTGTAGGAAGGAATGGGGGTGGGCTTGGGGTGGGGAGGCTAGATGGGCAGGAGGAGGGAAGAGGGGGGGATCTGTGATTGGTATGTAAAATGAATATAAAATGAAATAAAACAGCTATGCCAGATTCTTCTTAGGTTAATTTTCTTGGAATATCTTTATATATCCTTTTACCCTAAGTTGTCATTAATCCTTGATGTGAAAGTATATGTTTCTTGGATTCAGCCAAAGGAAGGATAACATGGAAAAACAAATAGATGTTTTTTCATCTATTCTATCAGTCTGTGTCTTTCTGTTGAGGGAATTGAGACCATTGATGTTGAGCAATGTCTATGAAAAGTGTTTGTTGATTCTCATTATTTTGTTATTGTTGTTTTGGTGGTGATGGTGCTGTTATTGGTGGTGGTAGTGGTGATAGTGGTGGTGGTGGTGGAGTGTGTGTGTGTATATTTATTTCCCCTCTTTGGTTTACTGGTCTGGTATTATTCATTTCTTGTGTTTTCTTGGGTATGGTTAACCTCTTTAGATTGGAATTTTCCCTCTAGTGCCTTCTATAGGAGCTGGGTTTGTAGATGGATATTACTTAAATTTTTTTTTTCCTCAGAAGGTCTTTATTTCTCCATCTATTGAGACTGAAAATTTTGCAGGATATAATAGTCTAAGCTGATGGGTTTTTAGAATTTATAAAACATCTGTCTAGGCCCTTCTTCTTTTAGAGTCTTCATTGAGAAACAGATGTTATTCTAATAGGTCTGCCTTTATATATTATTTGGTCTTTCCCCTTTTCAGCATTTAGCATTTTTTCTTTGTTCTATATGGCTAGTGTTTTGATTATTATGTGATGTGGGCATTTGTTTTCTAGTTTATCCTATTTGATGTTTTGTATGCTTCTTATAACTTGATAGGCATCTCCTCTAAGTCAGAAAAATTTTCTTCTATCATTTTTTGAAAATATTTTCTGGGGGCTGGAGAGATAGCTCAGAGGTTAAGAGCACTGACTGCTCTTCCAGAGGTCCTGAGTTCAATTCCCAGCAACCACATGGTGGCTTACAACCATCTGTAATGAGATCTGGAGCCCTCTTCTGTATATATAATAAATAAAATAAATCTTTAAAAAAGAAAATATTTTCTGCGCCTTTGACCTAGATTTCTTCTCCTTCCTCTATTTCTATTATTCTTAGATTTAGTCCTTTCATAGTATTCCAGATTTCCTGGATATTTTGTTTTTGTGCCTGAATTTTTATTCAGATTTAACATTTTCCTCCTTCTCCTCCTCCTCCTCTTCTTTTTTCCAGAGCTGAGGACCGAGCCCAGGGCCTTGCACTTGCTAGGCAAGCGCTTTACCACTGAGCTAAATCCTTAACCCCTTATCATTTTCTTTAACCAAGGTATATGCTTCTTCTATCATGTCTTTGGTGCTTAAGGTTCTTGATTCTATCTCTTTTATTCTGTTATTGAGACTTGTCTCTGAGGTTGCTGCTTGAGTTCCTAAGTTTTTCATTTTCAGATTTCTCTCAGTCTGGGTTTTCTTCCTTCCTTCCTTCCTTTCTTCCTCCCCCCTCCCTCCCTTCATATATATAATTTCTTTTTATATGCATTGGTGTTTGCCTGCATGTCTGCTGTCTGTCTGTCTGAGGGTGTTGAATCCCTTGGAACTGGAGTTATAGACAGTTGTGAGCTACCATATGGGTGCTGGGTATTGAACTGGGATCCTCTGAAAGAACAGCCAATTCTCTTAACTGCTAAACCATCTCTATAGCTCTGTTTGGGTTTTCTTTGTTGATTCTATTTCCACCTTAAGGTCTTGAACTGTTGTATTCATTTCCTTCCATTGTTTGTTTGTGTTTTCATAGATTTCTTTAAGGGATTTATTTATTTCCTTTTTACTGACCCCTAATACATTCATAAAGGTTATTTTGAAGTCTTTGTCTTGTGTGAGCATCAGCTATGTTTCAATTATCAGGGCCTGCTCTGATAGGGTTGCTGGACTTTAGTGGAGCTATATTGTCTTGGCTGATATTGGTTTGTTTGTTTGACTGGTGTCTAGATATCTTGGTTTGGAATGTAATTCTAGGTGTTGATATCTGGTCTTGTGTATACTGGGTGGGTGTTTTGTTTCTTAGTTTCTGTTGTACTTTCTGGCTCTTAGGAAGGTTCTTAGCTATGTATCATCAGCTCCTAGGGAATTCTTATGGCTTCTGCTAGGTGTGGCAGCTGGGAGTTGTAGGTAAAATGTGCTTCTAGGTATTGGAAGCTGACACTTGGGGATATAAGTGGGCTGAGGAGAGGTTGCTAAGGCAATCCACAGGAAGGTGGAAAGCAGGGTGTGCTATCAGGATCTGCTTAGTCCCCTGGAATGGGGGCAAAGAGTAAGGAGAGGCCAAAAGCAGTAGTCTTCTACCAAGCTGGGGATGAAATTGGGGAGTGGGATTTGGAGAAGAGGGAATAAAGAGCTGGAGCTCACCTACCTGCTTTTCTGGCCCCGTTGCTTCTCTAGGATGCCTGGCTGGTGGATTTCCAGGGAACACCTGCTGGAATCGGGGACTAGGATGATAGGATGAGTATAGAAGAGAAGATCTGCATGATCCACTGGAGATGGGGGCAAAGATGAGGGGTAGACCACAGAGGTGGTCTGCTACAGAGTTAGGGGTGAGACAGGGGAATTGGATTTGGAGGAGAGGAGGGAGAGGTGAAGATCCATAGTTAGGCTGCCTGCTTCCCTGCTAGAGTGGCCTGCAGGTTCCCAGAGCACTTACAGCTTCTTATTAATGTTTGAAGTTGACAAACCTTAACATCTGACTAGGAAAGATTTTCCATTCATCCTCAGCAGAAGGTCTGAAGCTTTCCTAGGACTTTGAGCCCCTTGTTTCCACTGCCAAAGTTAACAAATGTTAGATTCAGGCTACAACTACTCAACAGTGTATAAGTCATGTACTGAAATGACATAACCTTTTAAGAATCGATTTTAGCATTAATTTTGCATCCAAATCCTACTTTCATCTCTACAAAGAGTATCTATTTCTGTATCTTTCCTTGCTCTTTTTCTAAAAGGTCCCCCTTGCTTTCTCTCAACCAACACCCTTCAATTCTTCAAGCCCCAGTAATCTCTGTGAACATCTGACTCTTACTCTCTACTTCTGACCATACTTACAGACATTTTCTTCATATCAACAGAGTGCTGGATTTACTCGTTGCGGGGCCTGTGCTAGGACTGGAACAGAGTGGTGCACTGGACAACTTAGATTAATGGCTCATTTCCAGCCTAACAGAGCAGAGTGTTTGCTTCCTGTTCCTCTAATGAATTCAAGTATTCTTATGTTAATCCTAACAGTCAGCTACTGACATGAACACTTGGCTGTCTTGGTGCAGATAAACTCTTTGATGGGTGTGGCTATGCCTGTGATTGTGAAATATGATACAAGCCAATGAAGTAGGCTTCCTGATGACTATCTACTCCTGTACATACATGAGTAACACCCTGTGTCATATAGCCATAGGAGTTGGAAGAAGAGAGAAAAAGAAGAAGGAGGGAAGAAGAGATGTGCTTAGACCTGGACTGCTAGAAGCACAGATTGAAGATTTGTTCAAATAATGAATAATGTGAATGAATAAACCACAGATACGAGCTAGGGCCTGCTTACTGCCAAACTCACCAAGTAGGCATGATGATGACTCTCTGCATGACTCAGCTATGGCTAACTTGTTTAAGCCGATCCAGGCCATGAAAATGGCACCATGAAATTTATAATCTTAAAGAGAACTCCCAAAGGTTGATTCTGATTTATTGGGAATCACCCGGGCTGTGTGAAATGGACACACAGTGGCCACAAGGGTAGAAAGCATAGATTCACTTCATTTTAAGTAACTGTGTACTGCAAAACTTGTTCCCAGTATTAGTTACGTCAAGTACCAAGTCAATTTGCATAAACGATTTTGCTGTATGTAAAATCCATCCGACTGTGGGACTAGTTATGTAGAAACCCCAAGTTAACTTTTAAATAAATATTTTTTGGACAAATGTTAAAATTATTTGACTAGAGCTGGGAGAGATGGCTCAGCAGCTGAAAGTTTATAATGCTCGCACAGAGGGTGTGAGCTTAAGTCCCAGCACCCACGTCAGGTAGCTCACAACCCCTTCTAACTCCAGCTCATAAGTACAGACTCACACACAGATATACACACTTGACAGTATTAAAAAGGAAATAAACCTTTTTTAAAAAATTGAAAACAGATTTTTCATTTAATATATTCTGAATTTAGTTTCCCCTCTCCCAACTCCTCCCAACTCCTCCCCCAACCCAAATCTACACCATGTCTTTTCCTGTCTCATTAGACTAGAAAGAGGTATTGAAAAATAATAAGAAAATACAAACAAACTGGAATAGAATGAAGCAAACAAACTTCAGGAGAAAAGAGGCAAAGAAAAAGGACAAGAACACTTACAGACGCAAAGACCCACACGTTCTCACACACAGAAATCCCGTAGAAACACAGTGCCAGAAAAAACTTTATATATCTCCAAAAAACCTGTAAAAAAATGAAAGAAAGAACATAAAAATAATGCCCTTACAAAGCATATGAGACAAGGAACCTGCAAAAATGCCATTGAGTTCATTTTGTGTTGGCCATCTTCTGCTGGCTGTGGGACCTGCCCTTAAGAGTAGTTTGTATAGCCAGTGAGACTCTGTTGGAGAAAACTAAGTTTTCGTTCATGAGCAGTTATCAGTTGAAGATAGCTTCTGGGATAGGGATGGGGATGGGGGTAGAGGTAGGGGCAGGGGTAGGAGTAGGGATAGGGGCTTGTTTTCATGTCCCTTCCCAGTACTGGGATCCCATCTGGCCCAGATCCATGCAGGGACTGTTCACGCCATCACAGTGAGTCTCTGTTTCAAACAAAGCAAAGAAAAACAAAATAATAACAGCAATAAATCCATTTAACTATGGAATTATGACTAATTTTAAAGCCAGAGAAGTCTGAGGTGAAACCTAACTCAAGCCCTTATTTCCCAGATGGGGAAATGGGCCTGTAGTAACTTATCAAAGGTCACATGACCAATTGGTATGAAAAGCTAACCTAAATCTCAAACTTGCAATGTCTGCCTGTGTGTGCACTTTGTATCACATGACAGTGTGAAGAATGGAGAAGGTGCTGTGACTAGCACTTGTGGGCAAACGTGTATTTGCAGCCTTATGCCTGTAAAGTTTGCACTCAGACCTGGGGGTAAGAGGTACTGTGTTAAGTACACTGATTCATGAGGTTAAATTAGACTACTAAGAATTAATCTGCACCATCCTGAGGAAGCACAGAAAGATAGTGTGTCATTCAGGATGTAATGTAGATGCAGAAAATGAGACACTGTTCTAAAACACTCAAGAATACAGAAAGCAGGAAGAAGACATCTACGCCAGCATTTTCTGGGCCTCTGGCATAGATTATAGTTAACTTGTTTATTTATTCATTTGTGTTGGTTTCTTAGGATTAGAAATGATCACGAACTTCCTGTTGTTGAACAAACAAACAAAACAACAAACCAGAAATGTATTTTTTCATAGTCTGGAAGCCAAAAATCCTAAATCAAGGTGGCTACATGACCAAGCTTTACCTTCAAGGCTTTGAAAAGCTGTTTCTCTGCTTCTCCACCTCTGGTGGCTCCAGGCCATCCATAGACTATGGCCGCATCAATCAGCTTGATGCCTGTGTGACCAGCTTGTCTCTCTTCTCTTCTGTGTCTCTCTACAAGGGTGGTGATGAAGGCCCATGGGACCTGTTCAGGTAGTCTAGGACATTTCTTCTTCTCAAATAAAGGGCCTCAACCACATCTACAAAGGCTCTTTTCCAGGTAAGATTATATTTTCAGGCTTTGGGCATCTGGCAAGAATATCTGAATATCTTCAGGGAGTCAGAGTGATTTTGTTTTTGTCTTTTGTTTTGGAGGGTGATGTCTCACAATATACCACTGGCTGCCCTAGAACTTGCTCTATCAGTCAAATTGGTCTCAAATTTATAGAGATCTACTTTCCTCCTGAATGTGCTGGCTTGAAAGGTGTGCATCACTACATCACAGTGTTTTGTTTCTGACAATCATATTCCTTCCTTTTGTTACTGTAAAAATTTCAGATTTGGGTTGTTTTGAGGCTCTGTCTCACGGTGTAGTCCGAAGCTGATCTTGAACTCGTGATCCTTCTGCCCTGGCCTCCGACTACTGGGATTTCAGTGTGATTCATCATACCCAGCTTGGGTAGTTGATTATTTTTGACAATCCTGCCCCTGGTATGAGAGTCTATGACAGAGGGCAGAACCTTGTCTTTTTTACTTATGGTTGATTCCAAAGCATTGGGCATAGTGCCTGCCAGAGCAGACATTTAGTAAATATTTGCTAAGTTAATAAAATTATCTTTAAACCTAGTTTTAATACAAATAGATGCATACATTTAGTATTTTAATTTAACCACTCAAATACAATTTTAATCTGTAAAAATGCAACGTGTGGGAAGAAAACAGGAAGGAACAAAGACACGAAACGAGGAAGGGAGAAAGGAAGGAAAGAGAGGAAAGTGAAAGAGAAAGAAAAGGCAGGGAATGTTACTCCCATTTTATCTGCAACTTCTTATGAGATTAGGTTAAAAGTGACCGAGAGCAGGGTGAGATTAGAAACTAAAGGCCATAAAGTGAGGAGCAGAGCTTGTATTTTACCCAAGGTGACAAATCCATGCATCTTTTAATACATTTCATCTCTGGCTGGATTCTAGGGTTAAGTCAGGGCAGTGATGCAGAAGCATGCTTGACACACTTGCCCTCAAGGAGCTGGTAGTTCAGTAGGGCGTTTGCTAGCTAGACTCCTCATACAGATCACAGCATGCAAGTCCCAAATATGCAATGCCTGGATTGAATGTCTTTAATGCCTTTGGGTGTTATTTCAGAAAGCAACATTTGGATGAACATTTCGGGCACCAGGAACCACATTTAAAACTTGATATCTTCATAGTAAATAATAATTTTATAGCTATTATGCAATATTAGATATACATATATACTGAAACTTTCGCTTCACTCCTTTACATTGTGGGATGACCCTAAAGGGTAAATTTTATGTCTGGCACAAATCCAGCTATTTGGAAACACCTACTTGAAAATGCATAATTCTATCTCCTGCAGCATATTTCCTAAGTGGTTCTGTGTCTTTGAGTCACGATGTTCATGAATGTTGAGCAACACCTGTGCGTTATCTAAGATGGTGACATCATGGTTGGACACCATTGTGATCCACTCATTCGCCATTCATCCCATAGTCACTTATTGAGATCCTATGGTGTGCTGTTCTGGAAACTGGAGATTCAATTTGGATGACAGAGAAGCTCCGCATGGTAAAGAGCTCATTATTCACGTACGCCAGGTTTTCTGGAAAGCCAGTGCAGTGACAAAGTTAGGACTACAAGAGCTTTGTTGGAGAAATCTGGACAGGTGAGGAAACGGAACTGGGCAAGGAGATTCCTTACACCACAAGGCAGGCAAGCCATCTATGAAAGGAAAGAGGGGGAATCAGGAGGAGCTGGAGAAGGAGGAAGGAGTCTCAGACCACTGTGCTGATCTACCAGTCTCTGCCAACCCAAAGATTGCCTACTGAAGAGTTTCTAGTGGCCCTGGTTCCACTGTTAAGCTCAGCCATTGGCGGGGCTGCCCGGAAAAGATCATGGCCTCAGCTTTCCAGCCGAAGCAAATCTTGACGGCATTAACAGCTGGAGGCTGTCAGCAAACGGCACTTCTTGCCGCTAAACAGCAAGTTCTCTCTTGAAGGGAGATCAAAGAGACATAACCCATGGCTCCCACATAGTGTGGTCAGGAAGGAGGCAAATAAACAGACAATTTAAATCCAGTAAGGGTAATGACAGGGTGCCGTTGGAGCTTAAGGATGGAGCACTAGACTCAGGCTTGGGGACAAGGAAATGTCCAGGAAGAAGCAGTGTTCAATAGGATGTCCAGATTATATGAAGGAGCCAAATGAAGGAGATGGGCTAGATGGACGTGACTCAAGCCAAGAAGACATGGAATATGAAGCCTCATAGGAGAGAAGGCATGGCACTCTGTGGAGCAGAGTAGAGCAGGACCACTGACTGATTTTCTGTCTCTTTGAAAGGAGGTAAAACAAGAGGTGAAACTGGAGAAGAAAACAGGGGTTAAAAAAATGCACATCATGCTAAGAAATGCAGACAGCAATCCATTTGCAAAGTACTTTAGGACTTGAAAGTATAAATATATAGCAACCATTTCCCAGCTGACCTTTTGGTGAAACTTTAAGATTCCTTATTCCAAGACTCTGGTTGTGTTTTGGCCCTTAAAATAGGCAGCTATTTACCAGTGAAGAACTCAATTCATTATTACTCATTGTCCTTTGTCAAATTTCTTACCCAAGGCCACTCAGTCTATCACTTGATATGACAGCACTCACAAGTTTGGTGTGATGAACTAGATAGACAGCACAAAGCCATAGCATTCACGCAGACATCAGACTGAGCCACAGATGCTAGAATCCCAAAACCACATGGGGTTCCCAGAAAGGGGAACAAGGGAGAACCAAAAGGTGCTCTTCCTGCTTCTAATTTAGAAAGCAGTGTGTAGAAAATGAGCCCTAGAGTTCCACTTGAAGGATCCTGTCCTGAGGAAATAATCATAAATTTAGTTTTATAATCATTATTGATGATAGCAGTGATGGTGAGCATCTAGTTGGTGTTTGCTGTTGCCATGCTAAAGGCTTTGTCTTTAATTTTATGCATGCTCAGAATGGCTGTATTGCACCTAAGAGGCAGGAACAATTAGTCATGAGAAAAATCAAAGCAAATAAATGAATAAATAGAAGGTTAAATAAGATGTCTGAGGTCATGTAGGGAATGTGCACTAAAACTGAAAGAAACATTGTTTGAAAAACTGAAAGTAAGCTCAATGGAAACAAAATTTGGTTCTAATGTACACAAAAGACTTAAATGTTTATTAGAAAACTATTTTCATAATGTTATTGATTACATCAACGGATATGCATACTATTATTTGGTAACCAGTGTAGAATGCAAAATGATATGTACATTATGTTCTTTTTCTAAAAGGGAGTCTATTAAGGCATAATTTATATATTCATAACATTTACCCATTTTTAAATCGCATAATTCAATGGGTTTTGCCAAGGCTGCAGAGTGCAAGGGTTACCAAATCCAGTTTTAAAGCATTTCCACCCTCCCCTGTCTATCACAGTTGTATTAGTCCCCGTTCCTGCCCCTCTTAGACAATCTCAGCACCTTCTTTCTTTTCCTGTTGGCCTATCTGGAACAAACAGACATAAGGATCTAACGTGTAATCATTTTCACCTGTTTTTTTTCTCCTTAGCATAATATTTTGAACTATATACATGCTACAGCATGTCCAACACTTTGCTAATTTTATCTGCTGAACAGTATTTTATTTAACCGTTTAACTCTCTGATGGACATGTAGATTATATTCAGGTTTCGGCAGTTACGAATAATGTTCATGTGGATATTTGTTCCCCCTCCCCCAAGACAGGGTTGCTTTCTGTATCCCTGACTCTCCTGTAGCTTTCTCTGTAGACCAGGCTGGCCTGGGACTCACAGAAATCCGCCTGCCTCTATTTGCTGAGCTCTTAATCACCAACCCTCCTCTCCAGCACCTGAATAAGCTTATTTGCCATCTATACAATTTTGAATATTTTTGTCTTTTAAAATTGGATTGCTTCCTTAGCACTGAATTCTGCCTATTCTTTAAAAAAATTATTTTATTCTTGAGACTATAATTTAATTATATCATTTCTCTCTTTCGTTTCTCCCTCCAATTCCTCCCAAATACCTTCCTTGCTTTCTATCAAATTCATGGTCTCTTTTATTCATTAATTGCTGTTATATGCATGTGTGTATATTTCCTAAATATAACCTGCTCAGTGTGTATAATGTTACTTGTATGTATGTTTTCAGGGTACTGGATAACCAGTCAGTGTGCTCTTCCTTGGAGAAGACTGTATCTCTCACTCTTGGAATTCTTCAGTTGCCTGTAGTTCTTTGTGTAGGGCTGAAGCCTCATGGTCCTTTCCCAGTCTACTTTGGTACGTCTATTGTTGTCCTTGTTCAGCTCTTGTTTAGGCAGTCATGTTGGTAAGACTTCATGGGAGTGGCTTCCGATATTATTAAGACAGTTTCACAGCAAACTCGCCAGTCCCCTGTATGATCTTTCTATGCCCTCTTCTACAATGTTTCCTGAGTGGGAATTGCTTTATAGATGTATCCATAGGGACTAGGCGCCACAACTCTACATTTTGATTGGTTTTGATTTTCCTGTAACGGCTGCTGCCTGTTGCAAAGCAATGTTCCTTTGATGAGGGGTGAGGACTACACTTAATTCTGGGTACAAGGACAAATATTTAGAGTGTAGTTCGGAATTATGCTGGTTTAGTAAAGTGGGGTTGCAGGTTCTCCTCCAAGATCCATGACTTCACTAGTCCTGGGTAGTTGGCTACATTTCCAGTATCAAGCATGATTTCCCTCTTGTTCAGCAGGTCTTAGATCCATTTAGAGAACTCATTATATATGCTACCTCTGTACCCTTAGGATTGTCATACTATGTTGGTTATTTTTGTGTTCATAGGCATCACAGCTACATAGGACTATTGGTCCCCCACCCCCACCCCCTTTGGAAGCTCGCATGGTACTTTCTGGTACCATGAAAGTTAGTCTTTAGGGATGAGCCCTTCAGGTCAGTTCCATCCGCCTTAGAGGCCTCTAGGTCCTGCATGTAAAGTGCATGGTGTCTTCAGCAATAGGGGCTTCCCTTCCACCTCTAGTGGGCAATCAAGGACAATAGCAATGGTCTGTGATGTTTTAGGAGTCTCTTGGACATTCTTAATGTCATTTAAGTACAAGTCTTATGTAATATGTTATCTGAAAATGTCCTTTTCTAGTTTTTAGCTTAGGTTTACTTTGTCCTAACATTTTTTTTGAAAAATAAAAATTCAAAATAAAAACTTGATGAAATAATATAATAATACTTGCCTTCTATAGTCTATGCTTGTGGTTCCTTTTCTAAGAAACCACTGTCCAGTTGACAGTTACAATGAATCTCTTCTATAGTTTCTTTCGTGTGGATGTGTGTGTGTGTGTGTGTGTGTGTGTGTGTGTGTGTGTGTGTGTACATGCCTGCATGTGTGGGGGTGTATGTTGTATGTGTATGTGCATCCATGTTTGTGGAGGCCAGACATCAACATCAAGAATCTGCCTTGATTGCTCTTTATATTTTGAGGTAAGGTCTCTTAGCTACACATTCAGCTAGCCTAACTGAGCTAGCTTAGTTCAGGAATCCTGTATCACCACTTCCCAAGTGCTGAGAGTATAGGAAGGTGGCCACACCCATCCAGTGTTGATGTGGGGGATGTAGCTCTCGACTCCAGGCTCCATGTTTGTGCTATACATCCTTTACCAACCTAGCCATCTCCCCAGCTCCTGCCTATGTTTACTTCCAGAAGTTTTATAGCTTTTGTTTTACATTTATACCCATAGTTCATGTTTAGTTAACTTATATAGTTTTAGTATATGACATGAGACATCGGTTGAAGTTAACTAGTTTAACCCCACTTCCCACCCCCCAACCCCCCCACCCTCACCCCAAGAACAATTTTTTTTGCTGGTCATGGTGGTGCATAACTTTAATCCCAGTGCTCGGGAGACAAACACAGGTAGATCTCTGAGTTTAAGGCCAATTGGCCACAGTCATGGGTGTTCATTTATGGACTCTTTTCTGAAACACTGATTTGTTTCTATTTGTGCATCTTGCACCATTTTGTCACATGGTTTTGATCAATTTATCCCAGTGACTTTCAGCTGAAGGAATTTTGCCACCCACCCTCTGGAGGGAATAAGTAATAAAGTTTGAACACACTTTTTTTTTTATCGTTACAGCTAGAGAATTTTACTTCTACATATGTTATAAACATCTTAATATGTACTCACTCATTCTGAAAGTCTTCATTCCTTTCCATAGACTCCAAATTCCATATGGTGTCATTTCCCTTCTGATTAAAATGCAAGTCTGTTGCTGCTGAATTCTCCCAGCTCTCCGTAAATCTGAAAAATTATTTTCCTTCATTTTTGAAAGATTTTTTTTGTGAGCTAAAAATTCTAGGTTGACATATTTTTTTCTTTTTTACAGTTTCTTAAAAAATGTTTCTCCACTGCTTCTAACTTGCATTATTTCTGGGAAGAAATCTGCTGTTATCTTCACCCTTACCCCTTCCTGTGTATACATTTCATTTTCCTCTAGCTGTCTTAAAGCCTCTTCTCATTAATACCAGTCTTAACAAAATTTGGTAGAATGTTCCTTGGTGGACACATTTTATGTTTCATGTATTTCAGGGTTATTGAGCTTCTTGGGTGTGTAAGTTTATACATTTCAAAAAAAAAATTGGAAAAGATATAGCCATTACTTGAAAAAAATTAATCATTTGTTAGTTTTTGTTTTGTTTTGTTTTTCTTTTTGTTTTGAGACATGGCCTCACTGTGTAGCTCTAGCTGGCCTGAAACTCCCCTTGTATACCAGGCAGGTCTTGAATTCACAGAGATCTGACTGTGTGAGGGATCTCCTGAGGGCTGAGTGTAGTGGGTAGCCATTCCAGCTTGGATCTGGAAGTTCCAACCCCCACTGAGACTCTGGCAACTGTCACGCCTACGAGGCGGGGCCAGGGGAGGCGCCTGGAGACCCGAGAGCTGGATGGGCCAGCGATCTCTCTGTGTGCTCTCTCTGTGCCTGGACGCTGAACGGTGAAGGTGGACTGTGCAGAGCTCCAGAGAACACCACTCGACTGCGATACACCTTCCCCAGACCCTGCGACCTACCTTTCACTTAATTTGTGAGTTACACCATTAAATAAATATCCTTTTAACTACGTGGAGTGGCCAAAATAATTTCTCCAATACTGAGATTAAAGGCATGTGCCACTATGCCTAGCCCTAACACTTTCGATTTTTTTAAAAGAAGATTTTTATTTATCTTGAGAATTTTTATACATATATACTATGTTTCTTGGTTATATCCATCCCTAACTCGCCCTCTCACTCCAGTTAATACTGTATACATTTTTTTTTTTATGAGTATTGGGCTATCCACAAAGCACTGATGACAGCAGCCAGCCACACTACTCAGGCAAAATGACTCCTTTTCCTGCAACAGCCATTAACTGCCAATAGCCCATAAGCTATAAGAAGATACTCACAGCCTCTCACCCATCCATGCAGCAACATTGACTGGCTTGATTTTATGCAGGTAACCATATTCATGTGAGTTCATGTGTGCAATGGCCATTTCATGTCTGGAAAGATAGCGTTTCTCTTCCTCACCCTCCTGCTCTCACATTCTTTCCTCTCCCTCTTGCCCTCATGCTCCCTGAGTTTTGGGTGGTTGAGGGTGGTGGTGGAGGGAGGTTAATATACAGGTCCCATTTAGTTCTGATGACACAACTACCCTTTACTGCCAACACTTTGACCAGTTATGGGTATCTTCATTAATTGTCTCACACTGTAAAAAGGCACTTCTCTGATCAAGATTGAGAACAGTACTAATCTATGGGTATAAACATAAATAGTTAGAAGGCAATTGGACAGCATGTCCACTTGACAAAACAATGATATCCTCCTCCATAGTGTTTATGCCTGCCCAGTCTTTAGGTCCTGATTATATTTACAGTACTAGACAAGAATTCCCTCTTTTGGATCAAGCCTCAAATACAATCAAAAGCTGATGATTAGCCCCACAACTGTCATGCCATTATTGTATCAGAGCACACATATTTCCTAGTAGGTTAATATTTTAGCATTCAGGATCCACTGGGAGGATAGATCACTGATGACTTTTCTCCCACAGCTACCTGCTAAGCCCTTCCATTAGTATGGAAGATGGCCAACAGAGAAGAAGTGTCCAAGTCAGTCTGAGACTGATTGTTCTATGTCCTGCAACCATGAATGGCATTTTCAGCAACAGGCTCTTACCATCTTCTTAGGGTGGGCGACCAAGAAAAATATACACTAATTTCTTTTAAACTAATATAATAACACATTTATCATTTAACTTACAAAAGAATAAATTTTTGGCTTTCAAATCACGATACAAAGAAAAAGGCAAATAACTGAAAACTATCAGCTTAAGTAGGTAGAAACCAGTCATGCTTAGCCATCAGCAGTCACTCCATGCTTGGGGCTATCGCAGGGACACAAATCAAGAACTGAAGACGCACTGCACCCACTAACACTGAGCCATCTAGAGAAACTGCTTCCATCCCAAAGGCTATTTGGTCAACAGACACAGCAAAGTAATCCTTGGTTCTCCCAGTTCCCTCTCCCTCCCTGTTCTCTCACTAAGAGAGAGTCGATGATGCGTTGACACTGGCTTTGTTTTTAACATGTTTAGCTTGCGTAGTTTCAACCTTTAGCAGATAAAACTGCCCAAATCGACTGCAAGAGAAAGCCATTTCTATTTTTAGTTCCTTAGCTGCTGTAGGCTGGGCTTCATATGGGAATTGGCTATGACTGTTTCCTAACAAGCTCAATAACCATGCCCAGCCACAGCTTCAGCAAAGCCTCATTTCTCATGTTGATTTTTGTGGCTTTTGTTTCCACAGGAGTCTTTGTACGCTTCTTGCAGAATTTCATTTTCTCCTTCCCTGTCTCTAACTTTTCATTATAAAAGTCTCCTGTGATATACTTTAGAGCAGTGTGAGTTGCATTTCCTCCTAACAATCGTTTTGGGCTTGTTACCTTCTTCACTGATGATACAAGGTAGCTGCCTCCACCCCTACCGCTGGTTTCTAGTTGATACTGGAAATGCTTTTTCTTGGCATCACTGAGAACTGAAATCAAAGAGTTCCGGGGAGCTCAAATGAGGCTGTATGTGCTGGGACACCACTTCCTCTTTTCGACCCTCCCCTCTGAGGATTCCAAACATATGGACATTTGACTGAGAATTTGTCCCATACTTATATGATTCTCTGTTCCTTTAAAAACTCTTTCTGATCCATTTGTGTTTCATTTTGGTTAATTTCTATAGTTATATCTTTAAATTTCCTAATTTTCTTCTCTAATATTTAACATGCTTATATTCCTGTCAAGTATATTTTCATCTCCAATACTTTAATTTCCTCTTTTAAAGTTTCTATTTCTTTCTTTTACACACACACACACATATATACATAGTACAATAAAACGGATGTTTATTTCTATACCATCTACCTACTACTAGTCTATTATTACCTATATATCACCTTCCAGGTATCTAATTTTCACGTTTAATCCCTCCATCTCAAACATATGGCATTTAGTTACAATGACTGATTTAAAATCCTGCGTTCAATTCATGACTCTGTCATCTCTTAGCATTGATCCTTGCATCATCCTGACAATGTTGTGTTGAGGTGAAAGATGCTGGCATGCTAACAAGGGGCTTCTGTCTCCTGCACTGTTTTTCTTTATGTGCACCCTGTGACTTCTCTGTGACTATGCCATCTAGACTTGAACTCTGAGAGTTCCATTGCACTGGAGATTCTCATCTGTGTTCCGTGGGGCCTTTGAGAGTGTATGGAAGTATTTAAAACAATTAGGAAAATGAATTACTTCCCATAGGAGCCTTCATTTTAAGAAAGATTCAGTGATTCTGTATACATTTTAAGACAAGCACAAATAAACATTTTTGATAGAATATAAATTGCTATATAAAATAAGTGGGCCCCAGGACTAGAATGTCTGGTTTCAAATTTCTGTCCAATTATTGATTGATAATGTGAGATCAGGCAAGTTCTTTACCTATACTTTGGCTTTCTCCAATGCCATGAAGGTTATAAAAGGACATTAGGCAATAGCATGAGTTATGGGTGTATGATTGAATGTAAAGCCCTCTCTATAGGAGGGAACTCATGCCTGGTACGGTAAAGATGTAAAAGCATCCTGGCTGGTGAAGTCATAGGCCCTAGGGGAAATGGACAAATACTAAACTGCCTTCTAAATTTTTATCTTTATATATATAGATTAGTGCAGCTCTCAATCCTCATCAGAGAAGTATTTTGCAAAGGTTGCTGGTCAATACAGAGACTTACAACCAGTCCAAGTGCAGAGAACAAGTGATATGTTTAACCATAAATAGGATATCTTTATCATCCTTCTCTCAAAGTTTGAAGAACAAGGAAAATGGGGTAGAGCCAGGGTTTGGGGCATGGTACTGAAGTGAAAGAGTATCTCCTTGACAAGACACAGCCACTGTAGTTATGAATTCACTGCATTTATCTGTAGTGATGACTTACAAGATTGAGCCCATCACCATTTCTTCATGGACTGTGGAAGGGCCCATGAGTCCCCACTCTTTTCTAAGTGACTAATGACAATTAATGATGACTGGGAGAATGGTTTAATTTTCTTCAGTGGTTGTGCTCACTAGCTTTATGTCAACTTGACACAAGCTAGAATCATCTGAAAGGAAGGAACCTCAATTGAGAAAATGCCTTCATAAGATACAGCTGTGAGGCATTTTCTGATTTAGTGATTGATGGGGGAGGGCCCAGCCCATTGTGGGTGGTGCCATACCTGGGCTGGTGGTCCTGGTTTCTAAGACAAAGTAGGTTGAGCAAGCCATGAAGAGCAAGCCAGTAAGCACCACCCCTCTATGTCTTCTGGGTCAGCTCTTGCCTCCAGGTTCCTGCCTTGTTTGAGTTCCTGTCCTCAATGATGGACTATAGCGCAGAAGTGAAGGCCAAATAAACTCTTTGCTCCCCAACTTGCTTTTTGGTCATCATATCTTATCATAGCAATAGAAGTCCTAACTAAAACAGTGGTATAACTATTTCTAAGGTGTTCATGATCCCCAAAATTATCTCCTATCCATGACCAGCGAGGTTCAACACCACCCACAATAGGTGGGCCCTTCCACATCAACTGTTAGTCAAGAAAATACCTTTCAGACTTTCCTACAGGCTAATATTATAAAGACACTTTCTCAATTAAGATTCTTTCTTCCAAGATATGTCTAGGTTTATGTCAAGCTGACAAAAACCAGTCAGCACACTTGATGTAGTTATTAGAATGAGAATGGTCTTCATAGGTTCATATATTTGGATACTTAATTCCCAGGTGGTAGAACTATTTTGGAAAGACTAGGAGGTGTGGCCTTGTTGGAAGAGGTATGAGATTTCAAAAGCCCATAGCACTCCCAATTAGCTCTCTGTGCTTCATACTTGTAGATCAGGATGTAAACTCTCAGCTACTGCTCCAACAACATGCCTGCCCCTCTGCTGTTCTGCTTCCCATCTTGATGGTCATGGACTGTAATCCTATGAAACTGTAAGCCCTAGGTCAACTCATTCTTCTCTAAGTTGCCTTGGTAATAGTGTCTTATCACGCCGGGCGGTGGTGGCGCACGCCTTTAATCCCAGCACTCGGGAGGCAGAGGTAGGCGGATCTCTGTGAGTTCGAGGCCAGCCTGGTCTCCAAAGAGAGTTCCAGGAAAGGCGCAAAGCTACACAGAGAAACCCTGCCTCAAAAAACAAAAAACAAAAAAAATAAAATAAATAAATAAATAAATAAATAAATAAATAAATAAATAAATAAATAAAAATAGTGTCTTATCACAGCAATAGAAAAGTAACTAAAACACTCAGCATTTTGTACTTCCAAATATATGTGCCTAAACTTCTTTCCAATAGACTTTGGTCTTAAGCTGCTAGAGCTGCTTTGCTTGTTAATACAGATATTCATGGGAATTCATTCATGCCCAAGGCAATGGAACAGAGACAGTGAGCACATTTGGGGAATACTGAACTCTGGCCTTAAGCCTGAAGGTCTCTAATATAAATCTACCTGAAGTTTCACCCTTACCCAGTGTGTATCCCTTCCATATTCTGTCTCTTCCATTCCCTTACTGGGCTGTTGGTACCTTAATAAGTCATCGATACCAATTTCTTGCCTATTAGTTTTCTTGTGCAGAACCTGATTAATGTAAGATATGAACATGTCACAGTGCCTGGAACAGTGCTAGTATTCAATAAACATTAGCATTTATTATGCCATAGTTTTTGATAGGCTCCTCATTCATTTGGGGGGCTTTTTTTTTTTTTTTTTTTTTTTTTTTACAGAAATGGTGTCATTTTCTGGTTTTACATTTGGGTAAATCTTATGGAAACGCATAGGTGAATACTATGTTCAGGACTGTAAGGTTGGTGCATGCTCATTCTAAGTACACTATGTTATGCTTATCTTTATGTTATGAAATCACAGGTCTAGATTATTTACATCTTAGCAGAAAGAATAAAGATACTAAGAATTATTAGCAACCTGTAGTCATTATGGAAGAGATCATATATAGATTAAGATTTTGAAACCTCTAAACTAACAACCAAATATTTGGGGTGCCATAGGAGGCTGGGAAAACCAAAGAGTGACAAACCTTCCTTCATAGTTCTGTACCTCAACCTTGAGGTGTCTGGTTGGTACCTCCTCAAAGACCCAAGGATAAAAGGTTACTACTTGGCACCAGCTGAGACATAAAGACTAAGCTGAATTTTGGTCTTATAGCATAGACGAAACAAAACAAAGCAGAAAGCATTTGGAAAATATCAGGGAGATGGTCAAATAATTGGCAAACAGAACCTGTGGGAGAGCTTAAATGAGTTTGTGTTGTTTACCTGGAGAAAGAAGGGTCAAAGGTCTACTTAATACTTGTCTTCAAGAATTTAAAGTTAGGATCTGATATCCTCAGAAAACAAAATGAGACACCTAATTCCTTACCTAGCCTAAGTAAAAGTTTTCAAACTTAGATTGGAAAAAGAAGTTGAGATTCAAAATAGCAAGAATTTCTTGATTTAGGAGTAATTTAGACTTGGAAAAGTGGAGTGCTGGTAGTGGAATCCTGTTCTGCTATAAAGCACAGCACCATTCATTATCAGAAACAGATTTTTTTTTAATGGTAGCTGAAAATCAACGCAGGGTCATATAATGAATGTGGACTTGGATCTTGCTAGGTACAGCTGCCAATCTGAGCAACCTGTAATTAGACAGACTACTAACCTTTGGCAGGCTGAATGGAGTTGGTAAGTGAGACTAGCAGGTTACCATTCACTTCCCTTAATGGATTGAATCAGTCATTTCTCACCGTATAACAAAACATGCCAAAACTCCATAGTATAAACTAATTATTTCCTCATGTCATCTTTGGTGCTTAGCCTCAAGCTTTACCTGCTGCTGTGGTATAATTTCATGAGTATACTGGAGAATCTGAGCAAATAACAAACATTTACCCTAAGGAAAGCAGTCTTCTTTTTACCTAATTTGTTTCATAGGAGACCTTTCTTTATCATTGAGATGGTAATCTATGCACTTGGAAAGAAGTGAAAAAGCACAAATGGATGTCCAGTGAGAAGTTCTTTTTCCTATCTGAAACTTGAATAAGTTTTTGTTTGTGAATTTCATACGTGCTTGTAATGTGTTGTGATCAAATCCACCCTCACCCTTTTTACTGTAACTTACCATAACCTTTCTTCCCACTTTTCCTACCAAATTCATGTAGTTATTATTTTTCATTCCCATAAATATACTTAGTGCTACTTGTATGTGTTTGGGTTTAGGACCGTCTGCTGGAGCATGAGTAGCCTTCAGGAACCTCATCCCTGAAGAAAACTGATTTGCCTTCCCTCAGCGAATAGCTCCTCAGCCAGGGGACATAATTTATGATCCCCTCCTCTACCCATACTGAGATTTTTATTGGCTACCTTGATCTTGTGAAGCTCTTGTGAATTCAGTCATATCCACTGTAAGTTCATGCGTGCATGCCCTGACATGTCTGGCAAATACCGTCTTTCTGTAGACCTCTACTACTTCTGGCTCTTACAATCTTTTCCCCCTCTTCCCCAAACTTTGAGCCTTGGAGAGGGGTTTCTGACCTCGATGTCTTATCTACTTAGTGCTGAGCACCCCACGGTCTTGTATTCTGTGCCCACTGTCCAAATGTGAATCTTTTGTGTTGATTGTCATCTACTACAAGAAGTAATATCTCTGCTGAGGGCTGAGAGATGTATTTATCTATGGTTATAAAAGTAAAAATGGAGGGGACAGTTTATTACTATCTTGATTTAGCATAGTTATAGTGTTAGGTTCTCTCCTAGGGTCTATGATATAACTGGTTACAATTTCTGTCCTAGTTAATGGTATCAGAAATGAGTTTCATTTTTGTAGACTATGCCTTAAATCCAACCAGGAAATGACTGGATACTTTCATAGCATTCTTGCCATTTTTGCTCCAGTGGGCATATCTTGGCAAGCAAGTTGCTACTGTGTCTCACAAATGGGTGAGATTGTTGATTACTTTCCTGCTCTGGCAGTGGGCATAGTGTCCAGCACTATGAAAATCAGTCAGTAATGATAAAGCTTTTAGGTCAGTATCAGCTTGATTTCTCCATGTCTTATGATCAAGTGTGTGGTGTCTTAAGCAAGAGCGTGTCACCATCAAGTTCTGGAGAGTAACACAGAGCAATGGCAATAATCTGTAATGTTTGGAGGAGGTCTGTAATAATCTATTGTTTGGGGAACTCCACTGATCAATAACTGGAAAGGAGTACATATACCTGGCACTGTGTATTTGATGGTGTATAGTTACTGGGAGAGGCATTGTCCTCTGTTAGGGGGTAATTCCATTCAAAATACTTTTATATATGTATTTGTGCATACTTTAGGAAGCCACTACAGTAGTAGGGTTCAATACGGCATTTTCAATGATCTTCAGTGTTTGCTATTCCTCCCGGTACTCAATTCTCTGCCTTCTCATCCCCAACCCCATTTTACCCTTGTCTCTTCATTATTTTCTTCCTTTCCCCTTCATACCACCCGTGTTCCACCCTTCTTCCCTTAGAATACCCCTAGGACCAACTACATCAGGAGCTCATAGACTAATGGCTTAGCCTGAAACTGTTGGTGGTTTCCATGCGCCAAGAATATTCTTGCTTATATGACTTGAGGAAGCTAGATTTCTTTTGTTGTGTATAGAACTCATCTTGCCCCTTAATACTGTTTTACAAGTAGGTTGACCAGTCCATGAGGTAAGGATCCCTTTAGGCCAGTACAGCATTTCTATTTATCTCTCCAAAGGAAAAATGCACCAGTTTCGTGTGTGTGTGTGTGTTTGTGTGCGTGCATGTAAGGAGGGTGGGTGGGGTGGGGTGGGGGGGTGCACATGCTCATGTGGAAACCAGTGGTTGATACCAGATGTCCTCCTCTACCACTCTGTGTTATTTTTTTGAGACAAGGTCTCTTATTAAACCTGGGGCTTGTCATTTCAACTAGATTGGTTGTCCAGGAATTTCCTAGGATCCACCTGTCTGCCTCTTCAGAGCTTGAGTTGCAGACAGACACTGCTGTGCCCAGCTTTTCTGCATTAGTGTGTAAGATCAGAAATCAGTTCTTATGCTGGCACAGTAAGAATTTTACCCACTAAGCTATCTCCCAACCTCTCACTTCCTATATTTTTAATCTGACTAATGGTTTTATAATCTATCCAATTGTCTAATTTAGAAGTCTGAACTTTACCCTTGGGTTCTGTGTTTCCTTTATCCTCTGATCCAATTCATTTTAAATCTCTTTAACCTACATTCAAAATGTCGTTTTCTCCCATTTTCTCTATTGCCTTTTCCACGGAGCTCTTCCTTGACTTTTATTAGTATTGTTGCTGGGATCCTAACTGGTCTCCTTGCTTCTGTCATTCTCTTCTCCAGAGCATCTTCCACTCTGAAGCCATTTCTTGTAGAAAAAGCAAGTTACACCATGTCAAAACCTGCTTAAGCAAAAGCCAAAGGAAATCCACAATAGACAGAGGAATTTCTAATCATTATCATCAGGCATCATTGTTATCTCAGCACTGGTCATGCTTTGCTCTGTGTTCCCCAGGCACTTTTTTCATTCTTAGGATAATGTCAGCATCGTATAAACAGGTACACACTGATTACTCACAGAAACCCCAGGAGGAAGAGAGAGCAGCTTTCAGAATGTAGAAACCTTTTCGTGGTGCACTGAGCTTAATGTTGTTTTTTCCTTTTCCAAGGTCAAAGCATGCTATAGAAGCCCTCCTACTATCACGTCTTTGTGTAAACAAAGAACTGATGACTGTATCCGGCAACAGTCCAGAATAGGCACCAGGAGAGAATAAGCATTTTGTGGCCCAGAGCTGCAAACACTTGTGCAATATCAAATTGGGAGCCATGGAATTAGCATTACAGTAAAGTGTCTGACAAAGTCTTGAAACCTGTACCTTGAGAATAATAAAAGAAGAAATAGCAACTCTCTCCACAGTAGGCCAATCTTTGATTAAAAACTAAACCACCTAGTGAGGCACCAATTTTGAACAGCAAACACACTGATAAAACCAACAGAACTAGATGATAAAGAACTCAGCTACACAATGATAACACTCTGTTGGGTAACACTATTAGCAAGACTGCTCATACTATAATTATATTTTTGTTAGGTATGTATATTGTTATTAAACTTTAGTACACTTGTATAATGAATATACACATATTTTTTCTATTTAATGTATCTAACCCATTATAAGGCATGGGTTCAGCAGGCTATTTAATGTTTTTCACTTTTTAAATTAAGTTCTGGATAGAAAATTCTGTTTCATTTTGCCAAAGTTAGGAAGAACCCAACTAACTTAGAACAACAATTGAATGCTTAGAACACACAATCCAAATATACATCATTGGACAGTACTGTGGGGGAATGAGGTATGTACTTTTTGGGTGAGCCAATAGTTTGTAATACTGTATCTTAAAGTTTTGTTTTGTTTTCACAGTGTTATTCAGTTGTGAGAGCCTTAAAACCAAAGATCGTATTATATCCATTGTGAAACCTACCGCTGTGGCGAGCATACCATAGGTGCCCAATCAATGCTCACTGATCTAAACTATGTGAGTGCTGGAAGGACACTCACTGATGTATCCCAAGGTGGACAGGAAAGGGAGTGTTAGGTACTCCTGTCACAAGAGGCTCAGTGTATGGCTATGTTCCTGCATCCATGTTAATGGAACACAGGACGAGAAAGCAGACTATGGCAGAGACTTGATTACTTTTTTTCATGACACCTTTAGCCATGACACCTTTAGCACATTTCTAGTCTGTTCAGTTTGCAGGAAGATAAATGATTAAATAAGATGTGTCCAGGTCAATGGTGTCCATGCACACAGAGTTGAAAAAAGAAATGCAGCCTGGAAAATTTATTCTGGCTTTAGATTTTCTTTTCTCTTCTCACTTTTGAGTTAATTTGCCTAGCTCAGTGAAATTAAGTATACCAAATTATAGAAGTAAACCTAACTATTTCTGCCCAATATCAATTGTTTTTTTCTATATTATATCCCTTTCTTTCATAATATGTAGCATTCATACATAATTTATTTATAGCCTTATGAAATGAATAGTTTCAAAGTCACTATCCTATTTTAGTTGAAGGCAAAGGAATCTATAAAACGACATCAGACTCGCATAGATTTAGCTGTGGAATCCACGGTATCCATTATTCCAGCTCAAGCAGGGTTGCTTGGCAGCTCAGTGACCATAAAAGAGACCCATTGATAGCAGCCTCTTTCATTTCAGAGCCACTTCACATGGCAATAATAATAACATATAATCACTCACGCCAACACAGAACAAAACGTCTGCGGTCCAAGATAACATCAGATTATATCAGTGTGAAATTTGGTCTAATATCATTGCTTGGATCCAAATGTCTTTCAACCCACTTGCTTTAAGATGTTAATGCCATTTTCTGTGGGTGGAAGGTCAGAGTTGACATTCCTTTCCTGTTTCAGAGGCTGGTTGGAGAAACACTGGGTATCAAGTCTCCATGGGCCAGAACACTGGCTATTTTGAATGTCTGTCATGTGTTGTAACCTAAGAAAACCTTTTTCTTTTCTTTCTTCTTGTCATTTTGAAACTGGGTCTTGTATAGTCCAGGCTGGCCTCAAACTCATCATAGAGTCAAGAATGACTGTGATCCCACCTCCCAAGGGCTGAGGCATGTGCTTCTGCTCTCTGCTGGAGAACCTTTTGTCCTCAGTATTTTTAAATGAATGAAAGTGAACTCAAAGCAAATACTACTGTACACGCCAAGTCCTACATCCTCTATGATATATAGATTTTGTGTAGAGTGCACAATTCAATTTAATAATTGTTATAGGAGTCCTATTATGTATGAAGGCATTATGCTAGAAATTCTCTGTAATAAAAGGCGAAGTTACCACACAGAAGAAGGAAAGCATGTATAAAAATGTGGAAAAATACTGAGGGAAGAGATGCAAACTTAATTTGCTGTAAGGTTGAATGGAGTGACAGAATTTCCAGATGGAATGGGGAAAAAAAAGAGTCTCTGGTCATCTGTTCTTTGTTGTCCATGTCAGACACAACTAAATGAATGAATGAACAAGATGTTTTGCCAAATCAACTATGAAGCTTGGTGTGATTTTTGATCCATTGAATCTGGGAAAGGAAGTCATTCCAGCTAGAGGAGAAAAACAAGCAAGACACGGGAGGAGAAAAACCCACTGTAATACTAAGGGGGAAAAACAAAAGAAATGCTGTTGTTAAATTTGAAGAGGTTTATAGAGAAGGTGTCATCAAATCACATTAAACTCGTACTTTTCTCAAGTCATAAAGTCACATGAGAAACACATTTAATTGAGGGAGAGAAGTCAAAATTGGGATTAGCTGTTTTGAACAGGACTTTAGGAGGCTAAATGTAGGGAAATGCATGGCCCTGGGCCCATAATATGAACTCCATTAGCTATAAACTGAATGACCTAGTACATATTCCTCAATCTCTCCAAGCCCACGACTGCATCTTAAAATGAAGAAACTCAGTCCACTGCAAATAGATGTCTATGGACATGAAACATTAACTCCTGGATAACAGGGACCTCAAAGGGGGAGGAGAAGGTAGGGAATGGGGTTGGAAAAGGGATTCAAAGGAGCATTAACAACAGTTAAATAAATATTGCAAAGGTAAGCACGGTTGTTCCTGGGAATATTTATATTACTCTGAACTTTGTTAATAAAATATTTCATAAATGAACAAAATAAATCCAGCATGAAATGTAGTTCCTGTAATACTACATCTATTTTGATGATAGGATGTATCTCAGGCATGATACAAGCCCTGAGATTCTGTGAGTTTTTATAACTAAAAGCTAGTTCATAGTTGTTTTTATACCATTATACTGAGGATATTAGAATAAAAAAGACAGGGTAAAGGAGGAATGGATAAAGAGAATTAAATTGCAGGGATTTTTATTCATAGCCAAGGTGGAGGAACAGGGGTTGTGTTTGCCTTTCTGCTTACAACAAACTAAAATTGGACAAAATATATGTAATAAAGTCTTTCAAGATAAAGGGTATGAGACACCAAATAGTGGTAGTCACAGAGAGATGAGAGACAAATGAAGCAAGCCTTCTGAGACTCTGACATTAATGATGGAGTACCCAGATGTTGGAGTAGGAACAGGAACTCAGATGGATTCCAGAGGTTTCTGACTTGAGAAGGCAGGTGAAAGTTCAAAGAGGGCAAGGTTCCAGGAAGTTAGAGTTTGTAGGAAACAACATGGGGCATAGAGAGAGAAGACTCTGGGAATCTGTACAGAGCACCTCGGTTAGCACTGGGTAACAATCAGCTCACACATGTGAAGAAATTGCCCAAGATCAAGAAAAGAAGCACCCAAAATAATTTGAGTAAATGGGTCTTATGAGTTCATCTTTGGCCAAGAAGCTGCTTGTTCACATCAGGAAAGGCAGAAAATTCTTAAACCTGCCAGACCAGTCAAAAAGTTCATATTCAATTGTTGGTTGGGTGTAGGGGCCTAACCAAGTTCTACCCTGGTCCCACTTAACAAAATTTTGTAGAAAGACCCAAAAGAATCATATCATCTCTATTTTTCAAGAAACTATATTCCAGAACAAATACTGACAATATTTATAGAATATAAAGACATATAGTGTAGCAGGGTCCTGTGCTGTTGTTCCCTTTAGGGGAGGGGGTCAAGTAGGCGCAGAATCAAACCACACAGACTCTTGGAAAGTGTCAAAACAACAAGCTCAGTTTATTTAGGAAGAGGCAAGCCTTATATACCTTCCACCCCATCCTGGGGGGAGGTCTGATGAATATGCATCTGCTGGTGTGACATGGCTGCCTCTCATTGGTCCAGGTCATCTCTAGATCATGTTTCAGTTGCTGTTGCTAAGGCCCTTTGGCAGACCCAGGTTGACGCTCAGAAAATTTTTTTTTTTTACTTGTTTGAACTGGCTGGCCCTCAAGCCTGTTAGGGATGAGTCATGCCACAATATAGTGGGGCTGCAGAGGTACCTCAGAGGTTAAGAGCACTAGCTGCTCTTCCAGAGGTCCTGAGTTCAATTTCCAGCAACCACATGGTCGCTCACAACCATCTATAATGGGATCTGATGCCCTCTTCTGGCATGTAGGCATACATGCAGATAGAGTACTTGTACATAAATTAAATAAATAAGTCTTAAAAAAATATATGACAAAATAGAACTTTCCCTATGTTGGAATGAATATGTGAAATATTTATACACTGGAAACCATTGAATGTTGCTGAAGTTAATTTAACTAGACTTAGTAAATGGACAGATGTGCCATACCCATCAAGATCTAACATCTTGATGACTTTAATGTATCTATTTTTTTTTCTAAGTTGACTTATGTACTTAATGCAGTACCAATCACAATCCATAAAATTTGTATGAAATTAGGAAATGAAATAGACCCATACTAGGCAAAGGAACTTTCAAAAAATATATACTGTCTGATTTAGCAATTTATGAATTTATATTAATCAAGACATATCATGCCATTATAGACAAATAAAACAGAGCCCAGAAACAATGAGGAGATGCACAGACAAGTTGGTTTTTAACAAAGTGAAGAATTACATAAATGGTGCCTAGTGATTTTCATTTGTAAAACAAGGAACTTTGATCAAGCCCTGTACCCAGAAGTTGACGGAAATGGATCATAGATATAAATGTGAAATTTACAATGACGCAGTTTATAGAGAAGGCATAGGAGGAAATCTTTATAGCTTTAGGTAAAACATTCTTAGACACAACACCCCAAGTATAATCTATAAAAGATAGACTTTATATTATGAACTTCTCTTTAAGAGACACTGTCAAGTACAAAAAAAAAAAAAAAAAAAAAAAAAAAAAAGCCAAAACCCAAGTCAGAATTTGGGAGTAAAATATTTTTAGATCATGTATCTGCCAAAGGTTTTGTATCCAGGGTATGTAAAGTATTCTCAGCATCCAGAAACATATATATGCATATATATGTATATATATATTTATATACACACACACTCATACATATGTGTGTATATCTCAAAATGTACTAAAATGTTTATGTTAGGTGAAGTACGTAAAATACATAATTAGAGAGAGTGTACTTGTATTGGCAGGAATGAAGCAAACCAACTGTGACTCAGATGATGTCAGGGTATCGATTAGGGATGATTAATGAGTGCTGTGGTTTTGTAGAGGAGAGAGAAGAAATATATCAGGAGAAGATAATGAAGAATTCATTTAGAGACATGTTGAATTTGAGGTCCTAATGGGATACTCAGGTGGAAATGTCCAATAAACAGCTGACTTTTCCATTTTTGTTTGTTTGTTTGTTTTTTCAAGACAGGTTTCTCTGTGTAGCTTTGGTGCCTTTCCTGGAACTCACTCTGTAGCCCAGGTTGGCTTTGAACTCACAGAGATCTGCCTGCCTCTGCGTCCCGAGTGCTGAGATAAAGGTGTGTGCCACCACCGCCTGTCACAGCCGACTTTTCAAGAGCTATGAGTTCAGATAGAGATGGTGGAAACTCTTTTGACAAACTGGTTATTAAATTTCTGCAAATGGATCAGACTGTAATGGGGAAATGGAAATCTCTAGAAAGAAATTTCTGCAACTATAGGTGTGAGGGAGGAGAAAACAGGAGAAATGAGAAGGAAACAACAGTTGGTGAATTGTGAGATGTATTATTGAGAGATGTCACAAATTCACGGCATGAGAGAGTTTCCAATATTGTCTGTTATCAAATGCTGTACGAAAACTGAGGAAAATGGAGACTGAGCAAAAAAGAGATTATTAATTAACTGACTAAATAAAAAACAATGTAACTGTGAAAAGATATTAGACTGATATCTGATTTTGTAGGGTTAGCTATAGAATGGCTTTAATTCACAGAGCTATACAACCAGAGGTACATAAAGACTCCGTGTGAATGGATGGGACTTTCTTTTCCTTTCTTTAGTTTTTTTTTTTTACCCCAAGATCTGGGAGGTAGATAGAGGTGGGTTCTCATAGCCCTAAACTTGCTGTGTAGCTGAAGATAATTGCTAACTCTTGATCCTCCCATCTCTACCTCCCAAGTGCTTGGGCAACAGGTGTGCACCAATATGCTTGGCTTAATAAATGGATCTGTGATCTCGATTTTGAATACTGGGGACATATTTTTAGGTAGGGGAGAGAAAAGCAGAAGGAGAGATGGTAGAGAAAAGACAAGAAGTAGTCACAATGTCTCACAAAGAGACACATCAAAACTCGGAAAGGAGCTCAGGCACAGAGAAGTAAATGTGGTCAAAGTGCATGACATGTCTGATAAGAATGTGTTCCTGGAATCCATCATTATGTGCAGTGGATATATACCAAATAAAATATATCGATAGGAAAGGGGGAAATTGGGGGGGGGGCTGGAGAGGTGGCTCAGCCATTAAAGGCTAGGCTCACAACCAAAAATATAATAAAAGAGATACATTAGTGAATCTTCAGAATCTCTGATCAGCTCAAAATCTGAAAGTAATCTTGACAAAGCAGAAGCAAAATTATCATTAGGAAGCGATTTCCTTCCCAGCATCACGCCCTTGGCATTGTGAGCAAATGTCTCTCTTCCTCTTGTAAGGAGTTAGAGAAGCAAGAAAGCAGAACGGGCGAGGGAGGAGGAAGGGGCATGGTGAGGAGAGGAGGAACCTTCATCTTCCTGTGTTTGCTGTGGTCAGGAGACATTTCCTCTGACTTCCACCGTCAGTTCGCACTTGTATTTATTGTTTGGGGTTAAGAGACATGGAAGAAGTGTGAGGCCTTCAAAGAGAAAATGTAATTTTGAAGTACGCCTCCTTTCACCTTCTCTTGATTTTGAGGGTCAAACCAGTCAGTTCCCACTCCAGCTGTAACTAACCTTGAGCCACTAGGGAGGCACAGCCACCCATATCAGGGTCAAGTGTCATCACAGGTAATAAAACCATGCAGTCTAACGTAGGTACCTTGTCTCCAACCTGAAGAGGGTCAGTCTACGTTATCTTTCCTTAAAGACTGCAGGTCATATGGCATGTTGTATTCTTCCAGCATATATCAGTTCATTCTCAGGTTCTTCTAGCTGTAAGCTGGTCCTTTTCACTAGTTACAGTGTCTAACACATCTCAGAGACACAGAATGCCATTGCACAAAACTGCGAACATCGATATAAGGCTGTCCAGGGGTCAGGTCTTCACTCCAGTCCTTTTATACCATGGGAAAGGTTTTTCTTCTTTTTTCTCTCTTGATTTCTTCATTTTTCTCTCTCTTTCTTTTCTTCTCCTCCTCCTTTCTTCTTCTTCAAGTAAAAACTGCTCTAGCCTAGTTCTGGGTCCTTCCTTCCTTCCTCCCTCCCTTCCTCCCTCCCTCCCTCCCTCCCTCCCTCCTTCCTCCTTCCTTCCTTTCTTTTTTCCTTCCATTCTTATTCTTTCTTTTTGTCTCTCTCTCTCTCTCTCTCTCTCTCTCTCTCTCTCTCTCTCTACACACACACACACACACACACACACACACACACACACACACACACACACACACAGATGCGTGCGGTCTTTGTTAAATAGTCCTAGCTGGCCTCAAATTCCCAACAATTCTGCCTCAGCTGCCCCAGCTCTTGGATTACAGGTGCCTACCCATCATGCCTAGCTTTGTTTTGAAACAATGTCTTCCCATGTATTTTACTCTTTTTTTCAGTCCACAATCCTCCTGCTTGCCTCCTCTGGAGTGCTGGGATTACAGATATACTACCACCATAGAATTAGGTAATGTATTTTTTGTGTTTGTACATGAAAATTAGAGACCCCTCCATATATACATACCAACACCTACACACATATCTCTTCTTTGTTTTTATATGCACACTCATCTTTTTTTTCCATTAGGGCAATAGTTTCTTTTTTTAAATTAAGATAATTTTTCCATTCATTTTACACACCAATCAAAGATCCCTCTCTTCCCTCCTCCTGCCCCCCCCCAGACTCTCCCTCCCAGCCCCCCCTCACTCCTCCCCACAAGAAGGCAAGGCCTCCCATGAGGAAGCACATCCAGTAGAGGCAAGTCCAAGCCCCTCTCCCTGCCTCAAGGCTACTAGAGGTGTCTAGAGGCTACTATAGGTAGTGGTCTCCAAAAAGCTCACTCAAGCACCAGAGATGGGTTCTAATCCCACCACTAGGGGGCCCCCCAAGCAGATCAAGCTACACAACTGTCTCCCCATGCAGGGGGCCCAGCCCAGTCCCATGCAGGCTCCACAACTGTTGATCCAACTTTCATGAATTCCCACTACTTTGGTTTGGTAGTCTCTGCAGGTTTCCACATCATGATGTTGATGCCCCTTGCTCATAGAATCCCTCTTCTCTCTCCCCGACTGGACTCTTGGAGCTCTGCCTAGTGCCTGGCTATGGATCTCTGCATCTTCTTCCATCAGTTGCTGGAGAAAATCTCTGTGATGACAGTTAGGGTATTCACTTATCTGAGCTCTGGGGCAAGCCAGTTCAGTTCAGGCCCCCTCTCCACTATTTCTAGTAGTCCAAGTTAGGGTCATCCCTGGTGATTCCTGGGAGTTTCCCTAGCACCCGGTTTCTCCCTATCCCCATGATGTCTCCCTCTATCTTGGTATCTCTTCACTGTTTTCCCACCCCATCTCTGTTCCAGCTCGACTATTCCTTTCCCTTATGTTCTCATCTCCAATCCCCTAACCTCCATTGCCCTCCCCTCATCCCCAGTTTACTCATGGAGAGCTCATCTATTTCCCCTTCCCAGGGCGATCCATGCATCCTATTTTGGGTCTTCCTTATTAGCTATCTTCTCTGGAGTTGTGGGTTGTAATTTGGTTATCCTTTGCCTAATATCCACTTATGAGTGAGTGCATACCATGTTTGTCCTTCTGAGTCTGGGTAACCTCTCTCAGGATGACATTTTCTGGCTCCATCCATTTGCCTGCAAAGTTCATGATGTCATTGTTTTTCTCGGCTGAGTAGTACTCCATTGTGTATATGTACCACATTTTCTTAATCTATTCTTCAGTTGAGGGGCATGTAGGTTGTTTCCAGGTTCTGGTTATTATGATAATGCTGCTATGAACATAGTTGAGCATGTGTTTTTGTGGTAAGATTGAGCATTCCCTGGGTATATGCCCAAGAGTGGTATAGCTGGGTCTTGAGGTAGATTGATTCTCAATTTTCTGAGAACTACTATACTGATTTCCAAAGTGGCCGTACAAGTTTGCACTCCCACCAACAGTGTAGGAATGTTCCCCTTGTTCCATATCCTCTCCAACATAAGCTGTCTTCAGTGTTTTTGATCTTAGCCATTCTGACAGGTATGAGATGGTATCTCAGAGTCATTTTGATTTGCATTTCCCTGATGACCAAGGATGTTGAGCAATTTCTTAAATGTCTTTCAGCCATTTAAGATTCTTCTGCTGAGAATTCTCTGTTTAGAGCTGTAGCCCATTTTAAAACTGGATTGTTCATTATTTTGATGTCTAGTTTTTTGAGTTCTTTATATATTTTGGAGATCAGCTCTCTGTCAAATGTGAGGTTGGTGAAGATCTTTTCCCATTCTGTAGGCTGTCGTTTTGTCTTATTTATTGTATCCTTTACCTTACAGAAACTTCTCAGTTTCAGGAGGTCATATTTATTAATTGTTGTTCTCAGTGTCTCTGCTACTGGTGTTATATTTAGGAAGTAGTCTCCAGCCCACTCACTCTTTACACTTTGATCCTGAGGTGTTTTGGCCTTTTCCTGTGTATCAGTTCTCTTCAACATCACCTATGTGTCTGATAGCTTAACCCTGACAGTATTTATCTGGTGATAGCATGAGCTTAAGTGTCTCATTCCTACAATATTGCTTCCACTTCAGATGCTAATCCCAAGTCCCAAATTGTGACTCGTGCCTGTGACTGACTGATTGGATATAAATTGGTGGCACCCATGACCCCTTTTACAGTGTAGATAATTTGTTTAATGGCTTCAGAACTCATGCTAACACTTATCTATCTCTACTGAATTTTAAAGTTTTTATTAGCATATAGTCTCTATGTATATATATAAATGTACATATATACAATGTACATATATAAAAATACATATATATGTACACATAAAATGGATTTTATTATGACATTAACATTTCAATACATGTACACAATGTATTTTGATCATATTAACTTGTCTTATCCCCTCCCAATCCCTGCTGATTCCCTTTTCCCTTTCGAGTTCCACCATCTTCTATTTTCATGTCTATTTTGAGAGGGTGTGGCACTACAATGACGTTCATTAGAGTTGCTTACAGAAGCATGGGTGAAGGAATTTTTATAGGATCAATGTCTGTGGTCTCTGTTGCCATCTGAAACCATGTTGATGTCCATGGGCTATGCTGCTGCTGGGGGCCATGTTGATGTGCATGGCCTATGCCGCTTGCCTGAGGCCATGTTGGTTTCCATGGTTTGTGCTTCTACCAAGGGCCATGTTGGGGGTCTGTGGTCCTGCTGTACCTGGGGGCCATGGGATGTCTAAGGCTCCTGTTACCACAAAAGACCATGTGGATGTCCACAGTCTGTGCTGTCACCTGAAGCCATGCTGATGTCTGTGGACTGTGTTGCTGTCAGAGGCCATGTTGATGCCTGAGACTGTACTTCTGCTGAGGGCCATGATGGTGTCCAGAGTCTGTGCTGTGGCCAAGGGCCATGTGGATGTCTGTGGTCTGTACTGCCACCAGAAACCATGTGGAAGTCCATGATCTGTGTTAATGCTGACTGTAAAGGGCAAGGAAGCTTCTTTTGCATTGTTATTGATGATTGCAGACTCACATTTGAGAATGAGAGATGTGAAAGGCTTCTGTGACAACTCCCTACTTACTCCACCCTGCCAAAGAAACAGTCTAGATAGGAATTCTTAAAAATCGGGATAAAGATCTTGAGGTGTTGATGGCTTCTTGTGAGAGTGGGGGTGGGATGGGGAAGGACTCAGTTTTCTTTAAGGGGCTGGCCACCAGGAATTTGACCCTGTTCCACTGAGTAACGGGCAATACAAATGGACTTGGTATTTTCTTTTCTTTTCTTCTTTTCTTTGGAGAAGGTAACAAGGGAGAGGGGTGGACCTGAGAAGACTGGGAAGTGAATATGATCAGGGTGCATGATGTGAAATTACCAAATAATCAATGAAAATATGTTGGGGAAAAAAAAGAAAAGTTGCCTTCTCCTTTTAGCAACCATAAGCTACCTATAGTTCTTCAAAGAGGGATGGGTCTTCATGGACCTCTTTGGCAGCATCCTGAAAGGCTCAATCTTATGTGGGTCTTGTGGAATAAGTGGTATTTGTTGTGTGTTCTGAGTGCGGTGGCCATATCCTGCCTGGGATACAGCATTCCATGACAATTCACTCCTTTCTCTACATCTTACCTTTTCCCATTCCTCTTCTGTGATTTTTCTGAGCCCAAGAAGGGGTGATAGAGATGCTCCACTTATGGTTGAGCACTCAATAGCCAAATCTTCTCAGTACTTCAACTAGTGACCAGTCTATGCAGTTACTGCTGCCCATTGTCAGGGGGAGGTTCTCTGGTCAAAGCAAACAGTAGTACTAATCTATGAGGATAAGCATAGTTCTTTGATGGGTACCTCATGTCAGTTTAGTAAAACAATAGCTGTAGCTCCTTTACTAGGGCCTATGACCTCCCAAACCATGGGAAGAGGTTTACCAAGCTGGGCACAAAACCACTCCTGTGGGGCAAGTCTCAGTGCCAATCAAAAAGTAGTTCTGGGTATTTTATTAATAAGGCCTTTTAAGATTTGTGTTACAGGAGCTCCATGCCATGGACAAAGCCCAAAATCTATATTGTTTATTTCTCATTATAAATCAAAGTGTTCCCCTCCCCCAGGTGTGTGTGTGTGTGTGTGTGTGTGTGTGTTCTCTATGAGATGATTTGAAGCACAATGCTTTGTGGTTTTTTTTTGAGGATCGAACCCAGGGCCTTGTACTTGCTAGGCAAGCGCTCTGCCACTGAGCTAAATCCCCAACCCTTGAAGCACAATGGTACAATACATAGAAATTAAGTGCTACCTATTAGCGCTCCCTTTCCAAGCTTTAGATTTAGTTATGTTAACATTTTGTTATGTTAACAGAGATCCTCAACATGGGCTCTACAGCAATCAACTGGATACATGTTTGCCTTATAAATTCTCTTCTCCAGACCTAATAGGTTAAAGTTTCTGCTGTGAGTCCTAGCAATTTGTGCTGTGGGAACTTCTTCAGGTAACTCTAAAGCATTCTCAAGTGTAAGAACCATATTCTTGACTCTCTTCATATTTCCTATCTATATTCTAACTAATTTCCATCCTGCTACCGGGCAAGTGAACAGGTCTCATGTAACATATGTACATGCTGTTGTGTCTAATAGATGACTGCCGCTTGCCATTTAGTTGACACATGCTGATAGAATTGTCTTCTTTTTCATAAGAGAGGAACTTCTGGAGCCGGGTAATGGTGGCGCATGCCTTTAATCCCAGCACTCTGTGAGTTCGAGGCCAGCCTGGCCTACAGAGTGAGTTCCAGGAAAGGCTCCAAAGCTACACAGAGAAACCCTGTCTCAGAAAACAAACAAACAAACAAACGAAGAAACAAACAAACAAAAAAAAAGAGGAACTTCTAGACAATGTATGAGTATTTTTTTACTTGCTATTTTAATGATTGGAAACTCATAAGCGACGCAATTAAGCTCAGGTTACTCTACCTTGTATCCTTTCCATTCACCTTCTAAACACTATTTGCCTTTAGATTTGTCCTTGAAATATGTGTGTGCTGTGAGGTATCTTGGCTTCTGGGTTGATAGGTTGGGTTTCTTAACTTCATCCTATTTCAGTTCCGTGCAATAAATAATATCCATTTAAGATAGAGTTTTAGCTATGAATAGCTTCTTTCCTCATAACTTCATCTTATATTTATTGCCTAAAATGATAGATGGAAAGTCATCACCTAGCAACTGGCACGTTTTTCTCTTGTGGTACGGTTACTTGTAATGATTGACTATCCGAGGACTTCACGTGCTGCTTGTCCTGGCCAAAAATGAATCTAAGGGGTTTATAAATAGACCACCATTTACACACACGCCTCACAATTATCTGCACAACCTGCTGGAATAAGTTCATTTGTACAGATTGCCTTGTCTGTCAATGTATTTCTCATATCTTCAAAGGGAGTGGCTGATTCATGCCTACCTAGGATGGCAGACGTACAGTACCTTTATGAGCTCTGTTATCTCCAGTCTTGACCTGTTGGATACTGGATTTTGCGGATCTGTAAAGAAAACAACTAAAAACTTAAAGTGAGAAAGAACACAAAGGTCTTTTTTAAAAAATTTGCTTCATTTCTTGTCACAAAAATTAATGCTTTGTGCTTTAAAGGAGGCTTTCATCCCCAAACCTCAAAGAACTTTATAAATAAGTAAGTACGATTATCTGCATTTACAGGTTAGGAATGATGTACAAGCTGTTAAATGTGCATTGTGCACTATTGTTAAGCTGAGGAAGAAATTCATTATGTGCACATAAAATTATTTGATTTGATTTTGCTGGATATATATGAAAACAGGAAGAAAAGAGGGGAGAGAGATATCTTCCTTAGGCCCCCAAAGACCATGTATATTAACAAAAGTGTAACAGTGGTAAACTCAGATTTCCCTGGCTCTTCCTCCTTTACATAATTCAAGACCTCAGCTTCCTTCAAAGTCCCCTGTGGGGATCTTGGTGTCTCGAGGGAGCATCTCCCCTGTGCTCAACAACTGTCCATCCCTAATGGGGCTTCTCTGCTTCACTAAGCATCAAAGTTCTCAACCAGGTGCTGGAATGCAGGGCTTCCTATGGCTCTGCTAGACATCCTCACAATGTTAATCATGCCCTCAGGTGTCAGAGATGCATAGTATCCAATGATCTACAGTGATGTGGGTGAGTGTCTCTTCCTACTGTGTATTATCTTCTCTTAGGAGGCAGTCCAAGAAAAACATTTTAAGCTCCAGTCTTTTACAAGTTGATTATCTTTTCAAAACAAATAGTTATATCACTTCCTTTTGCTTTAGGTGTATTTATTAAGGCTGATCATTTCCACATTATGGGTTTTTCTGGTCATATGTATTTATTTATTTTAAATTGTGAGTGTAAGAAATAGTAGTCTTCCCCAGGGAAGTGCACACCAGTTGGTTATCAGATACCAAATGGCTAGCACTGAAAATATATGCATACAACATTATACAGACTGAGCAGGTTGTATCCATGTGTTTAGGAATATATGTATGCACACACATAAGTATGTAACAATAAATAATGAAAAGGGAGGTCATGAGTTCGAAACGGAGAAGGGAAGATATATGAGAGTGTTTGGAGGAAGGAAAGGGAAGGCGAAAATGATGTAATTATAATCTCAAAAGCTAAAAAAGTAATCTATGACTTGTTAATTTTCCTTTTGAGGTTCTGGGCTCTATGATGTATGTCTTGTTGGATTCAGAAATTAGTGACATCTACATGATAGATAGAATGCCCAACTCCTTCATTTACACATGGTCTTCGTCTGAGACCTGTAAACTGTTTGTCCTTCTGGTGACTTTGTTTGGCTCAATTTTTTTTTTTTTGTCAAAAATGATGTACTTAGCTTCAAAATGACATGTTGTGGCTGCAATTTTTGTGCCCATGGGAATATCTTTTCACTTCTATAATGTAAATCAGTATGGAAATAGGATTTGCTTAAGGGAAATTGTTTTGTAGCTACACTTGAGGACATGTGTAGTTCATCCATCACACAGCAAGGCTTCAGTTGAAGTCTTAGGACTGGGCAGCTTCCTAAATGGAGGCATATGGACAGTTATGGACATTTTAAAAAGAGGTATTATGAAGCTGTCGCCATAGCTCAGTTGGTAGATGCTTGTCTAGCAGTATTGAAGCCCTGGGTTCAGTCCTCATCACTACATAAAATCACGCATGGTGGCACACGTCTGCTATCTCAACAATGAGAGAGCGGCATCAGGAGGATTTCAAGTCCAAGGTCGTCTATCAGATAGATACTTGGTTTGAAATTATTGTGGAATGCATATTAAACCTATTTCAACAAACAAGCAGAAACCAGATAGACATTTTTAGAAAAGCAGTGATGTGTATACTCTCTGCAACATTTGGACTATAATTGAGAAAAGAGATAACCAGGTAACCAAGAAATTCCAAACTTTTTCTTTGTGTTGCGAATTAAATCCAGGCCCTTCACTCAGGTCAGGCAAGAATTCTCCTCCTCAGCTGCACCCTAGGCCAGGATCTCTTTATAATTTGTTACCCAGGAGACCACAAAGCTGCCTGACAACTCCTTTGTGGGCATAATTATCTTCAAATACTGAAGAACACGGTCTTTCCCCTTACTTGTTCAATCTTTTCCTATAAAATGATGATTTTTAAATTAGCACACTGGGCTTCGTGGCACAATGGCTAGAACGTTGCATGTCTAAAAACACACATCTCATAGGAATGGAAAGTTTTGTATATATTTGAGGATAAAAGTAGAGCATTTAAAGAAACTTCAGGATTGTGGAGGACTGCACTGGGTCACGGATTCAGATTTTAAATGAATACTTAGGCTTTCATATCCACGAGTAGGCAGTATCTTCAAGATACATGTTTCATCCAGGAGACAAGTATTTTGTTTCAGACTTCGAGATGCACAAGTGATTGATTACCTGTGTGAACAAGCTTGCAGAACACCTCCTGGCCAGAACATCTCCTGGCCTCAGTCTCCTTGTCTGGAAAATGATGCTGCTGAACTCACAGACACCTTGTGGAAATTCAGTGCCACTCACATTTCATGGTTCCAGGCCTGACACACACTAGCTATCATCAAGTGTGCACATATTGCAGATGTAGTACATTGATGTTTTATTTGAAAATTAATACATTTTATGAAATACAGAAAGAGCTCAAAAGCAATTTTAAGATGTTGTGTTCTAAAGTTTATGGACCCAGGACTTTGCAGTTTTTTTTGCAAATTTCATTTTTGTTTTTTTTCAAGACAGGGTTTCTCTGTGTTTCAGCTTTAGCTGTCCTGGAACTCACTTTGTAGGCCAGGGCTGGCCTCGAACTCATAGAGGTCTGCATGCCTCTGCCTCCTGAGTGCTGGGATTAAAGGTGTGCACCACCACGCCTGGCTTTTTTTGCCAATTTCTGATACAATGTACTTTAAAACCAATATGACAAATCAATTTAATTGAATTGGTGCTTTTTGAGGTTTATATAGTATATACTAATGTAAATGAAGCCTAATTCTTCTTTTTTTTTTTTTTCTGAGACAAAGTTTCTTTGTATCATCCTGACTGTCTTGGAACTAGCTCTATGGAGCAGGTTGGCTTTGAACTCACAGAAAACCAGCAGCTTCTGCCTTCTGAGTGCTGGGATTAAAGGCATGAGCCACCACCACCCAGTTTCAAACCTAATTCTTATATTTATGATTAATTGATTTTGATGTGGGTGCCAAGATTGGGGGCAAATGGCCATTTAAAAATATTTTTGGAACAGCTTATTGTACAAAATAGAAGTGGACTTCCCACTTATCCTTTATACAAAAATTGACTCAAATGGGGTCCTAGACCTCAATGTAGAGACTAAAAACTATGAAAGCCTTAGAAAGTGACTTAAGAGTAAAATCTTTGTTTTCTTGGGTTAGTTTTTTTTTTTTTTTTTTTTTTTTTTTTTTTTTTTTTTTTTTTTTTTTTTTTTAAGGATATCAAAACACAGATGACAAGATGTGGGGGACAGACAAATTGGACTACACAAATTGAGATTACACCACAATTAAATGCTTAAGTACGTCACAAATGAAACTGTGAAAAAGACAAACGAAACCTGACAGAATGGGAGAAAATATTCACATGTGTCTTATAAGTGACTTGGATCCAAAATGTATATGTACTTTCATAAAATTAAAGATATCTGATCACATGAAAATATGGTCAAATAACATCAAGAGACTATCTGTCCAAGAAGTATATAAATAACCATTAAATATGTGAAAGAAATTCACTTTCATTATTCACTTTGGAGGCACAAAGCAAAACAATATTGAAATTTCATCTCTCACTAGGGTGGCTATAACCAACGTGTTGCAAAATAAGAAGTGTTAAAGAGGATGGAGAGAGACCACAAGTCTCACATATTGCTGGTAGAATATGAAATGGTTCGGTCATCCAGGAAAATGGACTGAAGGTCCTCAATAGTGAGGGGTATAGTTCCTCTAAGACTCAACAACTCTGCTCTTTGGTACATTTTCAAGAAAAAAAATCAGTTTTTTTCTGTGATACTTCCTGGGGAGACATGAACAAAGGCCTATGTACCCCAGATAGGGAGCCCACAATAGACTAAAATATGGATATCTCCAAAATCCAACTTGGTGAACCAATGAATTTTATTGGGGTTATTTACAGAAATATGGGCAAGGGGTTACTTACAGAAGGAGAAATGATTCAAAGACAGCTGCATTACCCATGTCTACCCCTGCATGGGGACAGCTCATGAAAACTAGAAACCTGGAGCACACTGCACAGCCTGAAGGCAGCTCAACAGGTTGAAGGGCATCCTTTCCAGGTAGGTCAGTTGATCTTAGAGCCTTTCAGGCAGCTTGGCTGGACGTTGTTTTCCCTAGACATTTTGACTGGCCTCTATTGCTTTCAAGCTGCTTGTCTTGTCTTTGCTTTTTCCACGCAACTGATCTGAACCTTTTTAGGAAGCTCAGCTTGACTGAGATTGGTTGTCTTTACTTCTTATATACTCTTGTGGAGGGAGGGGTTTAGTGAATCTGGTCAGTTTCAGGGTCTTCCTGAAATCATTTAGAGTTGTTTCTTTCTATCTCAGGAAGCTTTTTTTGGAGGGGGGGGGGAGTTTCGAGACAGGGTTTCTCTGTGTAGATTTGCACCTTTCCTGGAACTCACTCTGTAGCCCAAGCTGGCCTCGTACTCACAGAGATCTGCCTGCCTCTGCCTCCCGAGTGCTGGAATTAAAGGCATGTGCCACCACTGTCCTGCTCAGTAAGCTTTTCTGCAGAGCAGAATGTTTAACCTCTCCTTAGAACATCCTATTTCACCTATCTGTAAAAATCCTGTCTTAAAATATTCCATTGTCAGAAACTTTTAGGTATCTATAAGGGTAACCCTAGTGATGATGCCTAGTAATGGGGGATACCAAGCATAAGCCGGCCATCTTTTGTGGCAAGGCTTTCAGTGGAGGGACTGGGACACCAACTGTCTTGCTTAGGGTTTCTATTGTTGTGAAGAGACACCATGACCATGACAACTCTCATAAGGAAAGCATTTAATTGATGGGGCTCACTTACAGTTTCAGAGGTTTAGTCCATTATCATCCTGGCAGGGAGCATGGTAGCTTGTAAGCAGACTTAGCGCTGGAGGAGGAATAGTCCTACATCTTCTTCTTTTTTTTTTTTCATTTTTTAAATTTATTTATTAAATTTAATTTTACATATCAGCTATGGTTCCCTTGTCCTCCCCCCTCCCCACCTTCCCCCCAGCCCACCCCACATTCCCATCTCCTCAAGGGCAAAGCCTCCCCTGAGGACTGAGATCAACCTGGTAGGTTCAGTCCAGGCAGGTCCAGTCCCCTCCTCCCAGGCTGAACCAAGTGTCCCTGTGTAAGCCCCAGGTTCCAAACTGCCAGTTCATGCACTGAGGATAGAACCTGGTCCCACTGTCTGGATGCCTCCCAAGCAGATCAAGCTAATCAACTGTCTTATTTATCCAGAGGGCCTGATCCAGTTGGGGGCTCCTCAGCTACTGGTTCATAGTTCATGTGTTTCCTTTCATTTGTATATTTGTCCCTGTGCTTTCCCCAACCTTGGTCTCAACAAACCCTCCTCTTTCTCACCAATTGGACTCCTGGAGCTCCACCTGGGGCCTGACCATCGATCTCTGCATCCGGTTACCTCAGTCATTGGATGGGGTTTCTAGCATGACAATTAGGATGTTTGGCCAGCTGGCCTTCGAATACTTCAGAGATCTATTCAGAGGGCCTGATCCAGTTGGGGGCCCCTCAGCCTTTGGTTCATAGTTCATGTGTTTCCATTTGTTTGGCTATTCGTCCCTGTGCTTTATCCAACCTTGGTTTCAACAATTCTCGCTCTTATAAACCCTCCTCTTTCTCGCTAATTGGACTCCCGGAGCTCCACCCAGGGCCTAGTCATGGATCTCTGCGTCCAGATTCCTCAGTCCTTGGATGGGGTTTCTGGCATGACTATTAGGGTGTTTGGCCATCCCATCACCAGAGTAGGTCAGTTCCGGCTGTCTCTCGAGCATTGCCAGCCATCTATTGTGGGGGTGTCATCGTGTTAGAGTATCATGGTGGAAATTGTAGCATCATTTATGTATACTATCATATTATCTGAAAATAAAGATACTCTGACTTCTTCCTTTCCAATTTGTATTCCCTTGATCTCTTTCAAGTGTCTTATTGCTCTAGGACTTCAAGTACTATATTGAATAGGTATGAGAAAGTGGAGAACCTTTTCTTGTTCCTGACTTTAGTGGAAGTGCTTTGAGTTTCTCTCTATTTATATTGATATTCACTGTGGACTTTCAGTAAACTGCCTTCATTATATTCTTTATTATGCTTAGGCCTGTCCCCTGTATCCCTAATCTCTCCAGGACTTTTACATGAAGGGTGTTGGATTTTCTCAAAGACCTTTTCTGCCTCTAATGAAATGATCATGTGGGTTTTTTCCCCTTTCAGTTTATTTATATGGACAATTACATTTATTGATTTATGTATGTTGATCCATCCCTGCATCTTTTGGGATGAAGCTTAATTCAATATGTTGGATGACTTTTTTTTTTTTTCCTGAGACATGGTTTCTCTGTGTAGCCTTGGCTATCCTGGAACTCACTTTGTAGATCAGGCTGGCCCAGAACTCACAGAGCCCCACCTGTCTCTGCCTCCTGAGTGCTGAAATTAAAGTCATGTGTCACTATGTATGGCAGTGTTGGATGATCTTAATGTGCTCTTGGATTCTGTTTGCAAGCATTTTATCATTTTCCCATCTATGTTTATAAGAGAAATTGTTCTGTAACTCTCTTTGTTGGATCTTTATGTGGTTTGGGTATCAGGGTAACTGTGACTTCATAAAATAAATTGGGCAATGCTCTTTTTCTATTTTGGGAAATAATTAGAAGAGTATTGGTTGTAACTGCTTTTTGAAAGTCTGGCAGAATTTTGCATCAATGCTATCTGGCCCCATTTTTTTTTTTTTTTTTGGTTGGAAAACTTTTAATGACTGCTTCTACTGCTTCCATTTCACTAGGGGTTATAGTTCTGTTTAAATTGCTTATATTATCTTGATTTAACTTTTGTAGGTGGTATATGTTCAGAAAATTATACATTTCTTTTATATTCTATTTGATGGAATATAGGTCTTTAAAGTATGTCTTCATTATTTTCTGGATTTCTGTGGTATCTATTGTTATGTCAGTATTTTTATATCTAATTTTGTTAATTTGGATCTTTTCTCCCTGTCTTTTAGTTAATTTGACTAATGGTTTGTCAATCTTAAGGATTTTCTAAAAGAACGAACTCTTTGTTTCATTGATTACATGTATTGTTTGTTTGGTTTGGTTTCTATCTTATTGATTTCAGCTTTGAGTTTGATTATTTCTTTTAAATAACCTTTTGGGTGTTATTTCTTCTTTTCCTTCTAGGACTTTCAGGTCTGCTGGTAAATTGCTAGTGTGAGTTTTTTTTTTTTTTAAGTGTGTGTGTGTAGACCCTAAGTGGTATGAACTTGCCTCTTAGAACTACCTTCATTGTGTCCCACAAGTTTAGATACATTTCGTTGTCAAAAATTCTCATTTAATTCTAGAAAGTTTTTAATTTCTTTCCTAATTTCTATCTTATTTTTCATTCAGCAGTGAATAGTTCAATTTCCATGAGTGTGTAGGATTTCTGTTCTTCCTAGATTCTGTTGCTTATATCCAGCTTTGATCATGGTGGTCAGATAGGATGCAACATGTTATTTCACTTTTCTTGTGTGTGGAGACTTGCTTTTTGTGCAAGTATGTGGTCAGTTTTGGAGACAGTTCTTTCTATGAAATGTTGAGAAGAAGGTATATTCTTTTGTTATTGGGCAAAATGTTCTGTAAATATTTGTTAGATCCATTTGGTTTATGATGTCAGGTAACTCCACCATTTCTTGTTTAGTTTTTGTCTAGATGATCTGTCTGTTTGTGAAAGTGGGGTATTTAAGTCACTTGCTATCTGTGTGTGAGGGTCAATATGTGATTTAAGCTGTAGTAGTGCTTCTTTTATGAACTTGGCTGCCCTTGTGCTTGGTGTATAGATGTTAAGAGTTGCAATGTTCTTTCGGTGGATTTTTCCTCTGATGCATATTTAGCATCCTTCCCTATCTCTTCTCTTTGGATTAGTTTTGGTTTGAAGACTATTTTGTCAATATTAAAATAGCTACACCAGTTTTCTTTTCAGTATTTTTTTTTTTTTTTTTTTTTTTTTGGCTTGGAAAACCTTTTTCCATCCTTCTACCCTAGGGTCATGTATGCACTTTATGTTAATGTGTGTCTTGGATGCTTCAGAAGAATGGATCTTGTTTTCAAATCCATTCTGTTAGTTTTTGTCCTTTTATTGAGAAATTGAGATCATTGACATTGAGAGTTATTAAAAAGTAGTGTTTGTTGATTCTTATTATTTTGTTGTTGTGTATGTGTTTTCTCCTTACTTTGGTTTGCTGGTCTGATTATTTATTATTATTATTATTAATTTATTTTGTTTTCAATACATCTCAACCACAGTTGCCCTCTCTCCACTTCATCCATCACCCCACTCACCTCCCATCTTCCCCTGAAACACTCCTCCTCCATTTCCCTTTAGAAAAGAATAGAGCTTATCCACTGAACATGGCATAATAAGATACAATAAGAATAGGCACAAACACTCATATTAAGGCTGGATAAGGCAACCCAGTAGGAGGAAAAGGGTCCCAAGAGCAGATGAAAGAGTCAGAGACATACCCACTCCCTCTCTTAGGGGTCCACAAAAATACCGAGCTAACAACCATAACATATATGCAGAGGACCTAGCACAGACCCATGAAGGCTGCATGATTACCACTTCAGTCTCTGTGAGCCCATATGAGCCTTGCTTTGTTGAAATTTGTGGGCTGTTTTCTCCTGGTATCCTCGACCCCTTTCGCTCCTACATTTCTTCTTCCCCACCTTTCACAGGGTTCCTGGAGCTCCAAGGGGAGGGACTTGATGGAGATCTCCAGTTTGGGATTTCTCTCTGCCTAGTGTTTGACTGTGGGTCTCTGCATCTGCTCCCATGGCCTGATATTATTCATTCTTTGTGGTTTTTTGGGGTGTGGTTAGCATCTTCAGATTGCTGTTTTCCTTCTAGTGCCTTCTGCAGGGCTGAATTTGTAGAATGATACTGCTTAAATTTGGTTTTTTATCATGAAATGTCTTTATTTCTCCAACTATTGTGACTGAAAGTTTTTTTCTTTCAGTGTTATATGTGTGACTGTGTTCTATGATGACATTAGGGTTTGTAGAACCTCTGTCTGGGCCCTTCTAGCTTTTAGAGTCTCCATTGAAAAGTCTGGTGTTATTCTAATAGGCCTGCCTTTATATGTTATTTAGTCTTTTCTTTCCCTTTTTCCTTTTCATATTCTTTCTTCTGTATGATAGTGTTTTGATTATTATGTGATGTAGGGAATTTCTTTTCTGATTCAGGCTACTTGGTGTTCTGTATATTTCTGTATCTTGATAGGTACCTCCTTCTATAGGTTGGAGAAATTTTCTTCTATGATTTTGTTGAAAATATTTTCTTTGCCTTTGACCTAGATTTCTTCTCCTTCATCTATTACTGTTATTCATAGATTTAATCTTTTTACAGTGTCCCAGATTTCCTGGATGTTTTGTGCCTGGATATTTTTAGACTTAATAGGAGGTATCCATTTCTTCTATCATGTCTTCAGTGCTGTGGATTCTCTCTTCCATCTCTTGTGTTCTGTTGGTGAGGCTCACTGCTGAGTTTCCTGTAAGAATTCCTAAATTTTTGATTTCCCATTTTCTCTCTGGTTGAACTGTCTTTATTGATTCTATTTCACCTTTCAAGTCTTGTGCTCTTTTCTTCATTTCATCCCACTGTTTGTGTTTTCATAGATTTCTCTAAGGGATCTATTCATTTCCTCTTTAAGGACCTCTAATGTATTCATAAAGGCTCCTTTGAAGTCTTCATCTTTTGCTTCAGCTTTGTTGCATTTCTCAGGGCCTGCTTTGATAGGGCTGCTGGGCTTTTGTGGAGAAATATTGTCCTGGCTGTTATTGATTCTGATTTTACACTGGTGTCTAGGCATCTAGGTTAGGGCTGATTGTAATTCTAGGTGCTAATATCTGGTCTTTTCTTTGTTAGGTGGGTGTTTTGTTCCTTGTTTCTGTTGCCCTCTCTGGTTCTTAGATAAGTGTGGTTGCTTTGGTTTGCCTAATAGGGAATGCTTATGAGATCCTGCTAGGTTTGGCTGCTGGTTGTTCTGGTTAGAATATGTTTCTTGTCATCTGGCAGTTGACACTTAGGGATGGAGATGAGCTATAAGTGGGTGGGGAGATGATTATGTCCACAGAAGGGAGGTAAATAGGGTGAGCTACCAGAATCTTCTTAGGCCCCTAGGAATGAAGGCAGAGACAGAGAAGATGCCACAGCTAGTAGTTTACTACAGAGCTTAGGAGGAAGCCAGGACATTGAATTTGGAGGAAAGGAAGGAGAGTGTATATTCCAAAGATCGTATACCTGTTTTGCTGGCCTATCTGCATCCTTGTCCGACATGGATGGCAGATTCCCAGAGAATGCCAGAGGAAGTTAGTATTTGTAGCCAAAGGACAGGGTAGTGAGGGAGGCTGTAGGAGAAGATCTGTGTGTTATTCTGAAGATGGCTACAGAGTGGAAGGCCTGCCACAGCAGATGGTCTGCTACAGAGATGGGGATGATACTTGGGGGATGATTTGTAGGAGAGGAGGGAGAGAGAATGTCTAATGTTCACTTACCTGACTGTACATTTATTAAAAGTATTGAATTATGTATTTAAAATGGGTACACCGAATGCTATAGTTATCATATCTCAATAACATTATTTAGCTAGGTGAAAAACTCTAAGAAGACCAGACCAAAATAGGCATTGTATCTTAGACTTCATACCAAGTTTCCTTAGGATAATTTTTAAAGGATAAAATATGTATTTGATCATGGTTTAGTTGAACACTGTATTTTATAGCAGGTGGTGTCAGCATGCCTGTTTGAATAAATTGTAAATCATTGGAAATTTGGATTGGAATATAATTACCTGTTCTACTCTCTTTTCTGTTGCTGCGATGAAATTAACTGACAGTCAGCAACATAGGTGAGAAGGGGCTGATTTTAGCTCCCAGTTCCACGGTATGGTCCATCTCTGGAGGAATGTCCCACTGGCAGAAACATGAGACAGCTGACCACATCACTTCCACAGTGAAGAGCAGAGAGAAATGTATGCATGTATGCTTAGTACTTAGCTCACTTTCTCTACTCTGTGCAGTGGAGGACTCCAAACTGCGAAGTAGTGCCACCCACTTTCAGGCTGGTTCTTCTGACAGCAATCAAGGTGAATGAGGTATGCCCCACAGATATGCCCAGAAGCTGACGTAATCTAGACAATCCTTTGTGGACTCTCTTCTTAAGTGATTCAAGGGTGTGTTGGCAGTTAGTACTGGACATTATTACCTGAGTTGAACCTCACCCTAAAGCCATCCTATTTTAACCGGAAATACTATAGGATTTCTTTTTAAAAACCAATTTATTGAGAGATAGCTGGTGTACAAAAGTCTGTATGTTTAATCTGTATAAGTAGTTGGATTTAAATGTTCATACATCTATGAAACCAGTACCATAGTCAAGATAATAAACATTTCATCGCCTTTAAAGTTTCCTCTTTTCTCTGATGCCCTTTTAGGGATAGGGCAACAACACCTTACTTGGTATATGGAATATTTTAGTATACAGTATAGTTTCATTAATTATTGGTATTATGTGACATAACAGCCCCAGAACTTCTTAATCCTATGTAGCTGAAAGTTTGTGCTCATTAAATAGCATCTTCTAATTTTCCTTTGCTTCAGACCCTGATAACAGCTATTCCACCTTCTACACCTGGGAGCTAGGCTTTAATTTTAGATGCTTCACGTAAGTGACATTGTGTAGCATTTATTCTTCTTATTTCATGTACTGTAATGTGCCAGATCTTAGAAATTGGGTTTTCTGTGTGTTGCACAGGATGGGAACAATTTTTTTCCAAACAGCCCTACTTCTCTATTGGGCAAGTGGTATTATTGACTCACAGTCAAAAGTGAAACCTCCTGAGTGAACAACAGGATTCCTTCTACACTCAAAATTTCTTTTCAGTTTTTTGCCTTTCATCCAAATATTGATCGAAGCAAGGTTCTATTTCTATGTAGCTTACAATGTGTTAGGGGTTGTCAGACAATGATGTTAGAGTTTCAAGGCCACCTACTAAGAAATGTTGACTGTCTTTATGGGGGTAGAAGTGCAAAGAGCAAGCTGGTAGATTAAGGAACCAAAGAACTTGCCTTAAAGGATGCAGAAGCTCAGCTTAAACCAGTGCCTCTGGACTTCTATCTCACTGATAAAGTAAGCATTGCCATTGTGCCTCACGAGGCTCTGCAATTTAGACAAATGACCTTTGCTTTCTTTAAGGTAAGGGGCTATTTTCACATGTGCTTTTGATTAACATACATTTTACAGTTAGGGCAGGAACTCAAGGAGAAACCATTGAGTAACACTGCTTCCTACTTTATTTTACATAGTTTTCTAATACAGCCAAGGACTACCTCCCAGGGAATGGTGCCTCCCACAGTGGATTGGCTCCTCCTACATCAATTAACAATCATGACAACAACCCCACCCCACATCCCCCATTCCCCACCCATCCCCCCCACCCTACTCCAGAGGCCAATCTGATTTAGGCAATTCTTCCACAGAGGCTTTCCTCTCAGATGACTTTAGGATGTATTAAGTTGACAGTTAAAGGTAATTAGGACTGAATTTTCCCACATTAGTGGTTTTTCTCAATGTCTCAGGCATCTTCTGGCAACTTAAGTATCACGGACCTACCTTTTCCCTACATTTTGCTGGGTCAAAGTTTCATGGGTAGTTATTTTTGCTGAGCCATGGTTCAGTTATTTGGCTGCATCATGATTTGAGGTTTGTGTTGATAAATGTGGTTCAAGTTTTTGCTCTGTCATTGTTGCACATATCTTCTGAATCATGGTTTTTTTTTTTTTTAACTTTCAAAAACTACATGCATTTATTGTGTGTGCTTGTGTACTTTAGCATCTGCCAAGGCATGAGTATGCAGGTCAGAGGACAACTTGAAGGAATAGGAGGAAGAAGGGGGAGGTGGAAAAAGATGTAATTATATTTTAATTAAATTTTTAAAAGTTTTAAAAAGAAGCCACTCTTGCTTGGGGGCAAGTAAAGTGTCTCTGAAGACATGAGAACTCTTGACCCAAGGTGCAACGTCTGCCTCATGGATAAGTATCCTCTAGGCCAGTGGTTCTCAACTTTCCTAATGCTGTGACCCTTTAGTACAGTTCCTCGTGTTGTGGTGACCCCCAATAATTTTCATTGTTACTTTATAACTGTAATTTTGCCACTGTTATGAATTGTAATGTAAAATATCTGTTTTTTTCCAATGGTCTTAGGTGACCCTTGTGAAAGAGTCATTTGAAACCCCCAAAGGGGTGGTGACCCACAGGTTGAGAACCACTTCTCTAGGCTTTTCTGTTCTAGCAATTCAAGTCTTGAAACAGTCATTTATCTCTGTGCTTTTAGCTTTCCTTAAATAATATGTGCTTACCTGCAGAAGTAAGCAAGAATCCAAAAAAAATGGTATGGAGAATGAAAGCAGATGCCAAGGATTATCCTGGTTTTGCTGCCTCATGAACTCAAATGAAAGTACTTTTATTTTTTATTTTTTAGCAAAATAATTTTGTGAAAGCTTTTTATAATGAGACTTAAATATTTAACGAATTGCTTATTTTAGATTTGTTGGTTAAAAAATTATCTGCTGAGGTCTGTGGCACATGCTGACTCCAGAGACCACGTGCATGTCTCTGATCTGTGATGTCTCTAGTCACCATGTGGACGTCCATGATCTATGCTGTTGCTGACTGTAAAGGGCAAGGAAGCTACTTTTGCCTAGGCATTGATGACTGCAGACTCACAGAGGAGAAAAAAGGGACATAAAAGACTTCTGTGACAACCATCTCTGCTGTGGGATGTCTTTCCATATGCTGTAAATATGTGTGGCTCCCATTGGATAATAAATAAAGCAGTTTTGGCCTAAGGCAAGAACGCTTACAGCCAGGCAGGAAATTCAAGCAGAGATAAAGAGAGAAGGGCAGAGTTGAGAGAGAAACCAGCCACTGCAGAAGGAGCAACAAGATGCCAGCAGACTGGTAACACCATGGCCATGTGGCAACATAGAGATGAATAGGAATGGGTTAATTTAAGATGAAAGAGCTAGCTAGCAAGCCATAGGCCATACAGTTTATAATTAATAGAAGCCTCTGTGTATTTACTTGGGACCCAGGGGCTGTGGGACCAGGTGGGACACAGGAAAACTTCCATCAATATATGGTGTCCATAACTGTTGGCAAGAGTTTCCTTCTAAAATCTTGGAGAGCTTAAGAAGAGATTACAAATGCAGCTAAGAGCAGCTTTCTAGTTCCTATCTCTCATTTGGGCCATGGTACAGAGACTCCAGCATTTGATCTTGAGCACAGCATGGTGGATCCCTGACATGGTACACAGAGGTGTCTTCAAGCCGTGCAGAACACTGCACAGTTGATTTAGCTTTTGCTAGTACAGGCAAAAAAAGTGGTTTCTGTGCTATACAGTGCTTGATGGAGGCATAGACCTACTGCTTCCCAGAGCCGATGGTGAGCATGGCTCTCAAAGCTGGTGGTAAACATACCTCTACCACATCTGGAAGCATGGTGGGAAGCACAGTGGCATGTAGGCAGACATGGTACTGGAGAAGTAACATAGAGTTCTACATCCAGATCCTCAGGCAGCAAGAAAAGAGAGTGAAACTGGGCCTGGCTTGAGCATTTGAAATCTCATACTTCCTTCAATAAGGCCACACCTACTCCAACAAAGCCACACTTCCTAATAATGCCATTCCCTATGAGCCTAAAGGGGGCCATTTTTGTTCAATACTTCACTGGTGTCCTTAACAGTTGTCCAGAAGGGACTATAATGTTGTAGTTGTCTACTTCCAAGTGATGCCTGCATGTAAATCATGCCCTAGGCTCCTCTTACAAAGTAAGAGGCCTTCTTTGAGGCCATGTGTACATGTTTGGGGACATAAGACATTGCAACAAGAGTAGAACCATAGACAATTGGGTAACTTCATGTAATTTGCTTATGCTTTCAAAATTTGTTTGGGCCTAGTCATTTATATACCATTTCCATTTGATGATGGATTGCTGGTAGGCAAGTCCAACTTTATAGTTTGATAGGACAGAAAACGTTCATAATGAGGAGTTCAAGTTGTTTAGCAAATTGGTGACACATTGTCAAATGTTTAGTTTTTATTAAAGTGCACTAGCAGGTCATGAGCTGCTTCTCAAAGGTAGACTAGTTGAGGATAACAGCAAGGCCTTGTGTGATACCTCAGTAAAACCCCCCACTCTATCCCCTACAGACAAAGAGAAGCTTAAACCAGGATTCGTAAGTGTAGATAAGAACTTAGATCCCCTTTCCCCAGGTGGCTGTATTTGCTACAGGGACTTTGGAAAACACAGTCAGGATATTCGACCAAAAGACTAAAAAGGGAGGCGGGTTAAAATAAATTATATGGTCTGTGCCTTTAAGAACTAGCCTCACAAAGAAAGGGGAGCACTCCTTCCAACCTCCCTGCTGTGAGTGAGAGATTTGGAAGAGCCTCCCTGGAGGCTTGTAAACTTAGAAAACACCTTACTTTTGCATTCTGTACCTAAAGTCTCCAGTGGCAGCTTTGGGGACATGATCTAGGCACAACAAGACCCTCACTCTATTGTCTCAAAAAGGGGGCCTTAGACTAAGATATCTCAATATAGATAGACCCAGGCCAGTTTCAAGTCCCCAGAAATGATGGCGCCAGCCCCAGGAACAAAAGAACAGAGTCAGGATGTCTGATGGTAACCAATTAACCACAAGATGCCCCTCTCCGGAGATAACATGACCAGACCCCAGAGAGGAGTTGTAAAACTCCTGACAGGGCAAACAGATAAGCTAGAATAAGATAAAGTCCAGGCCCGGGAAAAACTGGACCAATCAAGGATGGACCCATACTAACCCCCTCCCCTCTAAGAAATTTTATGGGTTTTGCCTATAAAAACTAACTTCCCCAAGAAAGAGGAACTCTTCTTCTGCCTCACTTGAGATGGCTTGAGATGAGTTCCCTGTCATGACTTGTAACAGATAAACCTTGCTTTTGCATTCTGGTATGCTCGTCCTTGGTGGTCTCTCTGGGGGTTACTATCTGGGTACAACACTTGCTCCAGAATCCTAAGGGTTTTTGCTTGGGATTCACCTATGGAGGCCTGCCAAAGGGTCCAAACAGCATTTCTTTCTACCTCTGACACCTCAGCTATCATTGGGTCTGCTGGATCACATGGCTTAAGCTCTCATAGTAACCTGGACCTGTTAAAAGTCTTCTCCTGCTTTAGCACCCACTGAAAACTAATCCTTTGTAGGGATGCGCGACTAAAATGGAACAGGTGTAAACCAAAGGTTTGTAATGATACCAATTAAAAGGTTAGATACACTTGTCTACACTGACATCCATGTTCACAGCCCAGCTTGCCCTTCTTCCCCATTCCTTAGCTCTCTCCTAACTGTCTTGCTGTTAAGCAGGGTCATGAGACTCATCCTTTCTGATGGGCCATAGCTGATGATGTTCATGCCCATTCCTATTGCTGTTCCTTGGGTATTGGGATCCAATGTTTTCCAGATGTTAGAACTTCCTATATCAGGTGCACATGAGACTATGAGGAGTGAAACCCACCAACCTAAGCCTGGGGTAATATGTGCAACAACCCATGTCTGTTGTGCTAACCCATTAACATTTCAGGTTTCATTTTTTGTGACCATAGCATTATGTAACCCATTATGACTAATGCTAAATTTATAATCACATCTTGGTTATTCTGTTCTGAGTCTCTTGCTATTCTGAGCCTTCATCTTCTTATCTGTAAAGTAGAAATAATAGTGCTTAGTGCAAAGCCCAGCTAATTGTTTTATTGGCCTTGCTTGCTTGCCCACCTAAATTCCAGAAATTCTTATTCTATCTCTCTGTGGACCAATGTTTCCAGCAGAGACCAGCCAGTTAGAGAGGTATGTCTTCAATAGCACCCTGACTGGGATAGGTCTGTTACTTCCCCGGTTCAGTTCCAGAATTGGTTTGGAGTTGTGAGAAGGAATATCTTTCTATCTTTCTGTATAAGCCTGGGTCTATGATATGCCATCTTTCCCACTTATGAAAGAAGATAGTATTTATGGGTAGTGATACACAGAACCAAAAGGTCCATTTAGCTTTGTACTTTTTCAATAAGACCTCTGTTTTTCTCTGCTTATGGTAGCTTGAGTCAAATGCAAACAAAGGTGTCCTGACCAATGCCCGTAACTTGCGGTTATTACAAGGATTAAATAAAGCAATGCATTCAAGTGCCTGTCACATTACAAAGGCTCTGGACTTGACTGTTATTGTGGCTGAGGTTGGTTGCTAGGGGCCTGTATCCATGAGCACAATATCTTTCTCATTCATGGGTCTCAATCCTTTAGGTAACCTTAAGATTTGATGAGCTCATAAACTGAGACCGTATTATTTTGGGCCCCACAGAATTTTCTCCACCTGGATGCATGTGGTTGCTTTGCCATTTGATGCCTTGGGGGGACCTCGTAAGAAACAGCTATTTGGAAACTTTTATTGTATGTGCTTCAGGGATATTGTCTCCTGCTTCATTCAGAACCCCACCTACAAAGACACATTAAGACATTTTTCTCAGACTTATATGGGAAGGAAAACTTGACTTTCCCTAAAGTGATAATTTTCCATTGTTTTACATCCCCATCAGAGAAGAGTGAAGTCACCTTGCAGGAGCTAGGGACATGGCTCTAAGCACAGTAAGCACACTTTCTGCTATTTTCTTTTAAAAGTTAATGTGATTTAAAAAATCATCTTCTTCATGATCTAGCCATGTTTATTTTTATGGACACTGTAAATCCTGCATCAAGTCATGCTGATTATTTCCAACGTTTATGTGAAATCTGTGGCTCCTCTTTGATAATGATGGTCAAAGTGCAGAGGCTATAATTTAATTCTAGTCATTTTCTACTTATATTTAGCTTTCTATTTTTGGTATATTCTCTTATGAATGTCTCAAATACTTTGTGGAAAAAATGGATTTTAAATAAATAGAAACAGTCCTATAAACATAAAAAAAATAGACAAGCTTGAAGTCATATCATATGAAGCACAGGATATTAGCTTGATTTCCTACTAACAGCTCCCCTCCCCTCAATGCTAGTGAAATTAACACAAGTGAAAAAAGGTGGTTAAAACTGTAACAAAGAAAGCACAGAAAGTCATAGCTGATTTTCTCTGTGAAAACCCCAGATCCCAACTTGAGAATACATTGATATCAGTGTTGGTGGACAGAGGCTAGAATCAGCGTTGAAGAGAATAGGTCTATTTGTTTTTGTTTTTGCAAAAGGTAACATACTTTGTTCCAAGAAGTTCTCATTGTAGCTTCAACTAAACACAGTGAGACAGCAATTATGCAATAGCAGTGTTTTTCCAAGGAACAACTGGATGTGAGTGAGCTGGTGTTTTGGATATCTTTAGAGGCCCTAAAGAGTTTACAGTTGCATAGAGAGAACTACAAATCCAACGAGTGTCAACTTCCTTGGCTCTTTTTCCCCTGAGCAAATACAATCCATTGTTCTGCAGGAGACCTGGACCTTGCCTAGTCAATTTCCTGTTATAGTCACAGGCTCTCCAACTTTTACCTGTCTCTACCCTTCTTGAGATGAGAACCTTGCTTTTTGTTGAAGGTCACATTTTGGTTGTCTACATTTCTTTTTCATCAATTAAATTCTATGTTGTTGCTTAAGGCAAAAACTCTTAAAATGGAAAGCATTCAGAAGGTCTTTTACCCAATGAAGAACACACACACACCAAGGTTTCAATGTTGGGTACTATTGTGGTTTGAATGAGAAACGCTCCCCACAGGCTCATGTGTTGGAATACTGTGTGGTGCTGTTTGGGAAGGTTATGGGACTTTTAGGTATTAGAGCCTTGTGGAAAGAAGGACATCACTGAGAGTGGGCTTTGCGAGTTTCTAACCTCACTCTACTTCCGGTCTGCTCTATTTTCTGCATGTGGTTGAAGATGTGATCACTCAGCTTCCTGTTCCCAGAGCTGTCATGACTCCCTGTTTTTAAGGACACTCCCTAAGATATATAAGCCAAAATAAATTCTTTCTTCTATAAGTTGCTATTGATACCAGTATTTTATCACAGCAACAAAACATATTTTATATGCCTCATGAATGTATGCAATTTTATGTGTCACTTAAAAACAGGAATGGATCTGGGTGTGCCTGTAACCTTGGCACTCAGGAAGCAGAGGCAGGAAGGATTTGGCACAAATCTGGAGGCACGTAGGTCTACACATTGAGCTTTAGGTCAGCTGGAGTGTTACTAGCAACACTCAGACTCAAAAAGCCAAAGATAAATAAAAACTAATAAATATATTTCACGATTTAATGAGATTAAGAGTCACTACGCAAGGGATTAATTGCCTAGCATAATATCTTGTGTGTATTATGTGCTCACATACGTGGGGGCATATTGTTTAATGGTTGATAGTGCATGTTTCTAAGTCAGAAATGCCTGGGGTAATTGTATGGTCTGATCTAAGAATCCAGACCTTTTCTATTATCTCTTTCCTTGCAAAAGGGATTCTAACATAGCAAAATATCAAAAAAAATGAATAAATAAACAAAATCCTTGAATCATAGCAAACACTCAGTGAATACACCTGTTTTTTTTTTTTTTTTTTTTGAAAGGAAATTAAGCCTTATTTAAGAGACTGTATTTGCTCATCAGGACCATTTCTCATTTTAATAATTTTTATTTCTCAAAATGTAATACACCATATTTAAAGTTTAAAAATTCATTCTAATTTCATGATTGAGTAGCATTACTCAACATTTTGGAATATAATCGAAAAATATTACAGGAATACTAAGGTGAGGATTTACCCAGGCTTGAAAACATGAACTTGATGGAAAACCTGCTAAGTGTTTCTTTGAAACATTCCCTGCCTCTTCACCTGAGAACATATACGTGTACACACACAAATACACCTTTAGAAATATCATCTCATAGGAGTTAGAAATACTTCTTTACTACATAGTCTGGATTCACCTCTAACTCACCTAATTTAATTTTTGAATAGACTATTATCAAAGGAAGCCTGGCCACTGTCAGGTTTGATGTCACTTGTCCTTTCAAACTATTTAAAACATTTCATCTTCTTCTCTGACTTTATTGTATCTAAGAATAATTTTTAAAGGATTTTTTTGGCTCCATCAGTGAAAATCAACACCTGTTCATGTTGCTCATGTTACCAACTGTGGGCCTCTGTGCTTGAGTGATTGCTCAAATTGTGGTCCAAGTTCTTGTTTTTATTGGAAAAACACTTGTGAGACAAGAATATGTAAGATGAAAACTATTTTTTAGTCTTAAGAAGGAAAGTAAGCTACAGTATGCTAGAAGCTTCTAGATTGTCTACATGCAAGATTTTATATTATTTATATTATTGTATTTTATAGACATGTTTGCCTGAATGTCTGTATGCCACATATGTGCCTGATGGCTGTAGAGTCCAGAAAAGGACATGGGATTCTCCTAGAACTGAAGTTGCAGAAGGCTGCAAACCACTATGTGGGTGCTAGGAATTGAACCAGGGTGTTCTGGAAGAGCATCCAGTGCTGTTAACTACTGAGCCATCATCATTCCAGCTCCTATGGATTGTATATTTTTAAAAGCAAAGCCAGAGACAAGATTATGTAAATAGAATTGGCATGATTGTGTGTATAAAGGGATAATGGATTCTTTATTCCAAGCCTCCAATATTCTAGAACAAAAGCTGAAATCTAGAGGGATGTAAGGTTTGGCCAAAGTTCTCCAACTGTTTGACCACTTTCCATCCACCCTGGTGACAGGGTTAGGCCAGGATGTGACAGGCTCAGGGAACTGAGCATGAGGCAGCTGCTCTGTGACTACTTATTCATGCAAATGGCCAAGCTTCTCTCTCACTCCCCCACAGGTATTGTGCTCAGAGGCCTGTCTTTTGCACTTCCTCTTTCCTGAGGGACTCTCCTCTCACTTCAGTGGGATAACTCTGCTGTTTAGTCACCGAATGGCTTAGAACAGCATTTCCAAAACTGCATTTTCTACAGGTTAATTGCTATTCTCTGGTGGAAAATAGCCGATGCTTGAGTGAGTTTTGAAAATGCCGCACTGAACAAACATATAAGATAATTTCCTGCAAGACTTCTCAGGGCCTTTATTATGCTAGTGTGCGGCCTCGAGTCCCTAGGAGAACATAAAGAACCAGGGCTATGTCTTCAGACTTACCTGGCCATGGGCAGTTTTGCGCTAACTTCTCTCCAATCTCAGCGTCTGACAACAAATGAGGCTAAATTATTATCTGACCAGAGGCATTTGCATCTTAGTAAAGGATACTTACTTAAGGAAGAGCATCCTTGTCTTGTTGATACTCTCTTCTTCTTTGGCTATAAGATTTTGGGTTTTATCAGGTGGTGGTGGCACCTGCCTTTAATTCCAGCACTCGGGAGGCAGAGGCAGGTGGATCTCTGTGAGTTTGAGGTCAGCCTGGGCTACAGAGTGAGTTCTAGGAAAGGCACAAAGCTACACAGAGAGATACTGTCTCAAAAAAAAAAAAAAGATTTTGGGTTTTGTTTGTGTTTGTTTTCACGATTTCATGCTTGCATATAGCATTCTGGGGTGACTCCCACCCCCCATTGCCTTTTCTTCTCCCTCTCCCACTCCTGTTGATACTCTTCTTCTCTCCAACTAGTCTGCTAGGCTCCTCCTACTTTCATGTGATTTTTTTGTTGTTGTTGTTGGTGTACATACAGGTCTTGTGCAGGTGATCACAGCTGCTGTGTGTCCATGATGGTGATGGCCATGCTGTATCCAGAGGGCAGTAGTTTTATAGTCTTTCCCCTGTTATCTGGCCCTCCCAGTGGAAACTGCCCACCTTTGGTAATGGTCCTTGGGCCTCAGGGTAGGTGACATGGTTGTCCCATTTAGGGCTGAGCACTCAGCAGTCCTCTCTCCGCTGTGCTTTGACAAGTTATGAGTCTCTGTGTTGACTGTAGCCCACTGCCAAAAGAAACTTCTCTGACTGGCTGAGAACCACACAAGTCTATGGATACAAACATAAATATTTAGAAGGCAGTTTAACTACATGTCTATTTAACAAAATATCAGCAGCAGATTTCCTTGTGAGGCCTGGGAGCGCCCAGAACATAGGCTTTTGTCCAAGTTAATAGTACTGGATATGTATTCCCTTCAGTGGAGTAGGCCTCAGGGAATGTAAGCCCTTTATAGTCAGTACAAATGTCGCTTACCTCTGAGTTTCCCAACACCTATTCCAGTGCTATGTATAGCTCCTGGTTCATAGTGCAATGTCCGACTATGTTCATTAAATGAATCCACACAAAACCTTGCAAACCTTGTTGGGCTTACTTTCTACAGGTAGAATTTGAGCTACCACTGGCAACCACATCAGTCTATTCACTTTTCAGCCAATAATCCTAAAGTCCTGGGGCAAGAATTTCTAAGAAAAAAAAACAAGAAAAATTGATAAGGAATTATTAAGAGAAATGTATTATGATGGGCTTTCCATTCCATTGATCACTGAAGAAAGTTCAGTGTTTACTAGCTTTGTATGATTTGGCAGGGCAGCGTCTGGACAACAGATAAGACTGGAGAAGCAAAATAATGGGGGAATTATGTGGGAAAAAGCTAAGTTTTAGAAGGCCTCTCCTAAAAGAGAAATGGAAATAAGAGAAGCAGCTGTCTTTGGGTGGAGAATAAATGAGATTGTGTGTGTGTGTGTGTGTGTGTGTGTGTGTGTGTGTGTGTGTAACACATAACCAATCTCACACCCACCCAAACACCCTAACCTTCTGAAGGTGACCTTGGACTTATGAACCTCCTGTCTTCTGCTCCAAAGTGTCATGGTAATACATATGTACGTACCTCTATAACTCCTGTACCTGGCTCCTCTGTGCTTTCAGAGTTTGATGAAGCATCAAGGAAAATCTGGCAATTCTTTCCTATGCATTTCACCCCCCTCTTGGATATCCCCACAAAGACTGGGTTATGGGGACATAACAGTGTTTGAGTTACAAACCAAAAGGAAAAAGACGAGAGAAAAACAGACTCTTGGCAAGTTTCTATGAGAGTCTCCTGAGAATGACACTATCTTTCCTTCTGAAACAACTGCAGACAGCTTTAATTATCTACTCCTACCTTGCATTGTCCCAAGCGGTACAAAAAGAGAAGCATGTGGTTGCCTTTATTCAAGCTTCTCTTGGGTTATTTTTTCAATATTTATGCACTATTCACAGAAGGTAATGGAAAGTTATTTGACAATGTACATACATCTCTATATGTTGAAAAAAGATATCCAAGAAACAGAAAGTATAACAATCCTAATGCTTTCAGAATCATAACAAAGCTCCTTAACCAGGGACATCTCTTGGCAAAATGAATCAACAGGAACCTGGGATGTATTTTAGATTTCTTTAGTAAAAGGTAGCTAGAAAAGCAGCATCAGGGGAGGCAGAAATGTGAGAGTTAATCGAAAAAGAGCTCAGATCTACAAGGGATCTTCTAAAGAGAAGACTGGGAATAGAAAGACGCAGATGTCTTGGGGTAGACTTTTACTAGGTCTCACCAAAGGATTTTATAGGATTCAGAATAATCTTATGTCAATAAATTATTTTGATGGTCTCAACTGAACTTCTCACACACATCCCTGCTCTTGATCCAAATATAGCTGCCTTGTTTATCCAGAGAAGCAAGAAGCTCCAAGCTCTGAGATGACCATCTGTAAAGTGGTATTGAGAGAATTTGCCCATTCCAAGTCTAGGGAGAGCTTGGTGCCTAGCACGTTCCCCTTTCTCACATAACACACCTGACTTTGTTCTTTATTATAGTGAGATCCAGTTAGGGAGAAAGAAAATGAGCTGGGAAGACTACGACCTGAATTCTAAAGTTTGATTCAGTTCTCCTGACATTTCTTTTCAGCTTTATATTAGTAACTATTTGTATATAATGGGTTTAATTATGACATTTCCATTATGTACACAATGTATTTTAACAATACTCGTACCTTCCATTATCCTCATTTGTCCCCTTACCACATGTGATCCTCTTCCTCTTCTCAGGTAATCCTCTTTTCATGTCCTTGGAGGAATATGTGACCTATGGTTTTCATCGGGGTTGAGTTTAGGAGCGTAGGTGGAGAGATTTTTACAGGAGTAGGGTACCTTACCATTGACTGCATCACTGAAGAAAATAGCTCTCCCTCTCCCAACAACCATAAACTACCTATAAATCTTCACAGAGGGTTGGGACCTCATGAATCCCCTTTCTTTCTCTGGCAGCGTGTTGACAGTCCCTACCTTATCCCGGTCTTGGATGAAGGATCACGGAGGCTGTTAGTTCAAGAGTGCAATGGCCAAGTCATGCCAGAAACTCAACATTCCACAACACTCCACCATTCCTCTGCCTTTATATTCTTTCCACCCCTTCTTCTGTAAAAGAGAAGTCATTCTGAACAAAGCTAACAGTAGCATTAATATATAAGGATAGACATACTGCTTTAGAAGGCAACCTGATGAGTGTATTATGTCCATTTAGCAAAACAACAGATGAAGCTTCCCCACCAGGACTCATGATTGCTGTGGATATTGCTCTATATAAATAAAACACTGATGGCCAGTGACCAGGCAGGAAGTAGGTTGCCAGGCAGGAAGTAGGAGAATTCTGGGAAGCAGAAGGCTGAGGAGAGAGACACTGCAGCCACCGCCAGGACAAGCAGCATGTAAAGATGCCGGTAAGCCACCAGCCACGTGGCAAGGTATAGATTTATAGAAATGGGTTAATTTAAGATATAAGAACAGTTAGCAAGAAGCCTGCCATGGCCATACAGTTTATAAGTAATATAAGCGTCTGAGTGATTATTTTATAAGTGGATTGTGGCACTGCGGGGCTTGGGGAACCTGGAGAGAAGCCCTCCAGCAACACATGATATTCCCAGTCACAGAATTTTGACAAGGTTTACAGGTTTACAGTACCAGATATGGAGTGGGCTTAATATCCAAATCAGAAAGTGGTTGGCTACTCCCATAATACCCTTGCCACCACTGTACCACTGTACATCTTGCCTTGGCTGGTCTCCCTCAGAATTTCCCCAGTATCAAAGAGGGGTGTAGCATGCAGGGTCCACAGTTACCATTTGACATCTCTTAAGCAGCTATGATGGGCCAAGAGGAGAGGTTAAAAGTATAAATGAGTATTCCACCTCAAAGGAAAAGAAGGATAAATAAAATGGAAGAGAGAGAGAGAGAGAGAGAGGGGTCGGGGGAGAAAAGAGAAAGATGTGGTGATATGTGGTAGAAGGGACAGCAGAAAAATGTATCCAGGCAAACAAAAAGAGAGAGACCAATTTAAGGTGTGTGTGGGGGACCAATAGAGGGAAAGGAAAACACAAGAGGAGGCAAAAAGAGAAGGAGTAATGGTCGGGAGTGATCCCAGAAATGACAAGATGAGAATTTTTTTTTTGTGGGGGAGGGGGTTATGGTTTCAAAATCTTCTAAAGAGACTACCTAACAAACAAGCCAGCCACATCAACTGTTTTCAAACTGTGTACAGAGGAATGGAGAAAAATACGTGCTTGGAGTTAGAAGGCATGCTGAGTTCTGAGGATTTCTACATCCACTCAGTGAGTAAGCCTCAAAGGTTATCATGGGGCTTTGCTTTGGGAAGTAAAAGCAAAAACAAACACTGGTGTCTTCTTTTGATGCAGGATTTTTCCTGCCTGGAAAGATGCTTTTCTTCAGCTCTTGTTGAGTCAATTCATAGTCAGTCAAGTTCTGGTATCTATATGTGTTTATTAAAATAAACAAGAAGGTTGAAAGTAGTAGATTAGAGCAGATAAAACTGTCTAATTTATATTTGATGCATCTTATTATTCTGGAATCTGTTTAAGGTTTAATAAAAATTTGGAATTCGTGTATATTTTGTAATATAAACGAATGAGCAAGGAAGGTATCTAGATGTTTGCTGGCCTACATCAAGGCTTATACTGAATGTGTCCGACAGCACTGGCTTCTAACTCCAGGTGTCTGAGGTAGGTGTTATTTGAAAGTCTGTATCTATTAATAAAGGACAGATTTCTTATAATTGGTCACTGCCTGAAAGAAATGCAGACAAGAGGTGTTGGTAAAATGCCATTGTTCTTGCTACCATGGGCATTTAAGACTCCTGTCCACAAGAGCAAATTGGTGAGTCAAGACCTTTAGTCTCCTCTTTTCTCTGTGTTAGCATGTTTGAGGGTGAAGGGAATTGTGACATTTGTCCAGCTGTGCCCAATACTCAAGCATTCAACAGAAAGAGCAATCACATTGGTGGAATTCAGTACTGGGGGAATTCTGTGTGCTGGGAGGGAGGCTACCAATTCATCTCATATACATTATTTCTCCAGGAAACACAGCATAATTGAGGACAATTTTCCACCATGAATTGCATCATTAGCTAACACAGGGAAAGTGAAATGCTGTTAACTTTTCTTTTTCTTCTACAAAGCTGATGAGCTGAAGAAAATAGAAATGAAAAGTTTAATGCCATATTTTTTTCTTTTGCCACGGATATATGTTGAAAATCAGAATCAAAACACTTTTACACGGTAATAGAAATCCCACATTTTAATACATTGCCATGCACATAAGGACTCAAATAATGCCGAATACAAAATAGTCAAATATACAAAATGATAAAGCCGGTTTTCAAGCCTGATAGAGATCATGCTCACGAATACGAGTGGGCAGAAATCTGTACAGTTTTATTTTTTTTTTATCAATTTAAAAAGAATCATGCCCCTTCCCAGTCTTCATGAAGAAAACCCAAAATAGAAAGAAATATTCTAAGAAAATATAAAGGAGACCCAAAGGGAATTGGCAAGTTGGTAGCTGCTCAAGATATGTAAGTCAGTGGCTCAAAATTGTGGTGCACAATGATTCTTGTGTTTAGAGGAGAAATGTTTCTAAACATCTGGTACCGTGGAGCCCAGGAAGGTGGACTTCCAACGGGAAAGGCACTCTTGTTTATGCCACATAACTTCATGTGTTTTTCTAACTCTGGGCCTGGAATACTTTCTGGAGTGAAAAAGAAAAGAGAAGAAACAAGTGAACAAAAGAAAAGGAAGAAAAAAGCAGAGCAATTGTAGGTAATGGATAAGGGAAATTCCTATTTAATGAACCAGTCTTGGGAGACCAACACAATTAAGACCGCTGTGTTCACTGTGCACTTAAGGAAGCTATAATGTCTATAGTCTCCATAGACTACTATGTTATGAAATGTGCTTTTTAGTCACGCTGGTCAAAGAATGAACCAGTCTCTTTTTTTTTTTTTTCTAATCTGATTTCTTCCCTCAGACTTTGTTATTTTGGGAGAGAGTTATTTTTCTTCTTTTCATTTTTGTAGTGCAGGAGGTTGAACATGGGTCCTTACATATGTTAGGCAGGCATTCCATCATGGAACTACACCCTTCACCCCCTCAGAGTCTGCAGAGTGCATTGCTGCTCTGTTTAATCTATATCAAATGATTTTTTTTCTTATTTCTTTTCTAGAACAAATACTAACATGCAATAGCACTTGATCAAGGAAGTCTGCCTTGCCTATGTAATTCTTGATGCCCCCAGCTTGGGAACTGCACATGCTCTGTGGCCTTGTTCAGGCTGAAGGTTGGGAGTCTTTGCCTGTACTCATCTCTGGGTAGGTCACTGTTCTCTGAACCTTGGAGAAGGGGAGGGGAGATAAGTGGATGCTGCCACTGAAAGCTCTGGAGAACATCTCCTGTATCTCAGAAAAAGCGTGTGTATGTGTGTGTGTGTGTGTGTGTGTGTGTGTGTGTGTGTGTGTGTCTGTGTGCATGTCTCTGTGTGTGTCTATGTGTGTTTGTCTGTGTGTGAGTCTGTGTGTCCAACCATTTGTGTGTATGTGTGTTCACACACACATGTAAAATACCATGTATTACTTTCTCATATTTCCTTTTCTCCTTTTAAACCCAGAGTGGAGGCTTGGTAATAATAGTTTTTGAAGAAAAAAAAAAACTCAAAAATGAGGAACAGTATCATTAACAAAGCCCATAGCCCAGTTTGCCATGACAATTATTCATAAATATGTGGTATGGGACAACTTTACCCATTAGCCCCTTCTAGTCCTCAAACAACCCTGTCTGCTGAGGGACAGAGAGCATCCCAGAAAGATTAAGGCCCAAAGCCCCCAGAAATTGCTATTATGCCACCATTCTTGAATTCTGAACAGTTTCTTTCCCTTTATCAGAGAAGCGCCAATCTCTTACAAAGTCCTAAGAATAACGTAAGTATATAAACTACAACAGATCGATAGTTTCTTTTCTCAGGTGCTTTTTACTGCTAATCTGTAATTTTGTTACAATATTGATCTTTTCTAAAATTTCGTGTAAAGCTATTTAACTTAGTGCCTAATAACATTAAATAGTTGGATTAACTAGAACTACAGTTGTGTGGTTTAGTGGCGCAAGAGTTGCAGTCAAATTAGTTTCAAAGCATTTGCTCTGCCTTGGCTTCTCGGCAGACAGGCTTCTGCTCTCGTCACCACTGAGATGGACAGTGCAAATGAAGGGACCTGGTCTTACTCAGTTCTCTGCAGCATGAGTATCTTCTACTAGCCAAACCCCAGCGTCCTGCAGCATTCTTAGGACAGTGCTTTCGGCTGGGAGACGAAGGGGGTGAACGATGCAGAGCCCCACCATTGCCCAGTGTGAGTGCAAGCACAAGTATGGGGTCAACACCCTTCCAGAAGCTAAGACTTCTGTTGCTGGTGATCTGAGGTAGGAGTGGGCTAAGCATGAAAAAGATGGCCCCGGAGATGTGACTCATGAGTAGAACCCTTGGCTTAGCATGCCAGAGGCCCTGGATTCAATTCCCAGCACTGTTAAAAAACAAACAACAACAACAAAAAACCAAAACAAACAAAAAACAGACAAACAAGGATGAAAACAAGGTTCTAGCAATTTGAACATAAATAGCCATCAGCAACTAACATAACCTTCAAGGTTTCTGTCAGTAACCAGGGGTCTTTTCAATTGATTAATTTATCAAGACAGGATCTGATGCAGTCCAGATTAGTCTCAAAATTGTGATGCAGTCCAGGATGACCTTGAACCCTTGGTCCTCCCTTGCCTCTTTCTCTCCAGTGCTGGCATGCACTGCTCTACCTGGTGTAGGTGGTGTTAGGGATCCAACTTAGGACTTTGTGCATGCTACCTAATTAATAACACTACCAAATTAATAATATCTCCAGCTCCACCAAAGGCCTTTTGAGAACTGGCACATGCTTCACTTCTGCAGCTGATATGTGAGGAAACACATGCTTATCTGGAGTTAACTGCATGGGATCCAGACAGGGAATTGCCCCAAACCTCCTGAGTCTGTGGTCAGCTCCCAATGTGGTTGGCTTTGATTTAACAATCTTCAAACCCGTAACAACACTGAAATTTCAAGCCCTAGTTTTGTATTTATGCTTGAACATGGAGTCTAGCTAGTGTACTTAAAAGGTCTTTATGGTCTTTGTGCTGTTTTAGAAGTTGTGGTCACTTCTCAGGAGATGCCAGCAGAGCATGCTCCGTTTGTAGGTGGGATAGAAACAACCTCTGAAGTGCCCAAGGTATTGAATTGGAGGCAAAATTAGTTTCTCCTTCCCAGGTGAAATAGTGATCTACTATAATAAGAATTCTTGCTATAGAATTTTGTTTCAGCGTGGAGTATTTTAATATATTTTTGTAGAACTTGAGATGGTGTGGTAGTGATTAAATGAAACTTCACAAAACAGATTTGTGTGTTCTTTCAAAACACTTAAAACTGGAATTCTACATTTGATAACTATGTCTATACTAATATGGAAAGAACTGTGTGATTCAATTATTTATTTCCTTTGATCCAAATGATTGAATTCTAAAAGGTTGTGAACATGATGGCAGGTAACCAGCACTCTCCAGTGTTTCAGTTAGTTACTCTAGGCGTGAGTACCTCCTAGTTGGGTGAAGTTTCTTTCTTTCTTTCTTCTTTTGGTTTTTCGAGACAGGGAGTTTCTCTGTGTAGCTCTGGCTGTCCCAGAACTTGCTCTGTAGACCAGGCTGGCCTCAAATTCAGAGATCCACCTGCTTCTGCCTCCTGGTGCTAGGCTTAAAGGCGTGTGTCACCATTGCCCAGCTGAATACATTTCTTAGCATTTCAGCAGAGCTGCTATGCCAACGCCAGACACTTTGGGCAGAAAGGTCCAGTTCTAAGATCCGTTCTATGGTACTGGAAATTTCTGGGGTTTGGAAAACAGCAATAAAACAATTGATTGACACAAATTCCCCCAAACCATTAGCTCCAAAATTTGAAAATGTTATGTGATCAGAAGGAATGTCAAAAGACCAACAACGTTTGGTATCATTCTGTCTGTTGGCTTTGTGAATCAGCAAGAGTCCTCTCACCAGTGACTTTTAAATGGCAGCCAGTATAGATTGTTGGTGTCTTTTAATGCTTGAAATAAGTATGAAAGGGGGTTCAGATGGGAGAATTCTTGGGTGCTTATGGTTCTTAAGTAGCCTTATATGGTAAATGAAACAGTTTTATAAAACCTTGAGTGACCAGGTTTCACTACTCCATAAAAGTCATTGCTTTGTCATTTGATGTGAAGCAGAGGACCAGTGCTGGTCCATGCCTGATGGTCTTTCTCTTTTTCATTTTGGCACCTAAATTTCATGGGACACATTTTAGAGTTTAGATAGAAACAGCTCTTGTCCCTTCCTACTTCCTCATCCAGGATTGTGCCTCTGAAACTGAAGTGATGGACAGAAGGCATCACCATGGATATTGACCCTGTAGCCACCTTCACAAAGGCATACTTAGTCTTTTATTTTTTCACTTCAGTCATAGCTTTCCAAGTCTATTCTGTATTCCAGGTAACAGACATCATCAGAGGAACATAACTGAATCAGTCTTCATTTACCTTTAAGCCCCCAGTTCTGTCTATTGATAAACCAGAGTTCACAGTACCATGCTCTGGCTCTAGGATTAGACCCAGATCTAAGGAGATTGAGTTGGAGGCTTGCTTGTCTTTGAAATAGAGTCCTCAGCTGTGCTCAACTAGATATGTTTCCCGGCTTGCCCTCCTCTTTAATCCCACTGGCTTTGTTCTAATGATCACAACTGACCAGTGACTTTCTGGAGATGAAAATGGGGGTCCCACTGCTGCTTGGGCTGCATCAAGGTCAAGCTTAAGACTCAGTTTTTAGTCAGGAAGGGAAAAACTGGTGAGGGCTCTGTGGTTCTATTTGAGTTCTTTATAGAATACTTGAAATATATCTATAGCACTATGTGGAAGAAAGAGGTGAGAAGAAAGAAAAAAATCACACACACATAAAATAAAGCAAAAAGTGGGATGGAGGGGGTTGGAGAAGATGGGATGAATAAAAACAGCCTTTGAAGAATAAAGGGATTTTTGTCACTTTCAGAGATTTGATTTTTAAGTCTATGGCAACTTTAAGTCTAGTTGTCAAGTAGCAAAATTACTCTAAAGAAGATGGAAGAAAACATTGAAAAGAATGAAGCTGCTAATGTGTGGGGGAGAGGCTTGGATTAAAAAAAACATCTTAGGGGTGTCTTGAAAACTTTACTTCCTTGAGACTTTTATTTTTGCTATCCAAAACTAATTATGTGACATTTGCAGACAAAGAAAGCATTTAGGGTGTGTGAGGTGGATCCATTAGAGGTTCTCATCCTTAGTTTATATTCACAGTCATCCTTCATCTTTCCTCTCCCCATTGAGTGTTAAAAATGGCACGTGTTCTCCTCAGTACTGAGGATTGTATGCCTCTGTTTGGGCAGCTGCAGAATGACTCTGGAGAGAACCTGGCATCTTTACCCGTATTGTGGAGGTAGAAATTGAAATACTGGGTATACATGTCACGGAGCAAGCACAGGGATTTGAAGGTGAGCCACGTCCCATAAAGAAAGTTGATGGGGTCCCTATCGGTCCTAGTCAAGTTTCAAGCTACTGGCACGATTTGCTTTCGACCCCAGCAGAACCTTGGTGCTCTGCATATTTAAGCTTGATTTTGGATGTGAACCGAGCTATTCCCCTCAGCACCCCGGAGAATCTGATAATTATTCATTTCAGTTCATTCCCAAGAGTGCTTTTCCTGCATAAGTGTGAGTGTCAGCCTTTTAGTAAAAGGGGTAGTCCAGGTTTAAGAAAAAGGAAAAATTAAAGCCTCAATCATTAGATATTAAAACATTTATCCCTTAGCTCCCCATATCTCCTGTCCTATAAAACATAACCCACCACAGATATGCCTGGGTTTCTGGAAGATAAAATTGCCCACCCAACTCCCCACCCCAAACACACACAACAGAGCAAGAAGTAACCATGGGGCAATCTCACAGAGGGTCTCCATACAAGGTAGCAGAAGACTGTGAATGAAATCATTTCTCCATTTTTTTTCTGGTTTTGCTTGTGCATGCACAGATGTCATGCCACCATGTTTCCAAACCTATAACTGTTTCAAACAGAGGTTGACAGTTTGGAAAACAGTACGGGCTCATATGCAAATATGTGGGTTGTGCCAGACATTAAGGCATTTTTAAGAGACACCATTTTCAACTGGGCTCTTTCAGGGCCTTCATTTTCCTTTTTTCCATTTTCATCTTTAATCATTATCTTCCCATAATGTTACAGTATTCCTCTGACTCAAAAAAGAGGCGACTTTTAAAAAAGTCATTCAGATTATTTTGCAAAAGCCAAAATGACAATAGCCTATGGTCATTTAGTGGACATCTGCCCTAGAATGGGCATCTAGTTCTCCAAGGGTTTTAGCAGGAATATCATGGACTACACCAGTTTATTCTCAGCTACAATATCCCAGCACCTAACAGTGTTTATAGGATTCATTAGAACCAATTCAGCGTCTTTAGGAGTAGTTATAGAATTGGCATTTCAGAGAATTGAGCATAGTGATAAACAGTAGTATCTATAAGAAAGATGGAAATAGACCAGGGTGGGCATCGAGGTTAGCAACTGGGAGCTGCCGTGGGAAGCTTGGCTCAACTTAGCTGGCTGTCTAGCAAGGTTCTGTATGTGTTCCCAAGCTGTTCACTCATTCAGAAATGGGATCTGCCTGCTGTCTGTCATGAACATTTTCCTTTGTTTCTCTGGCAAGGTGAAGGTGGGTGGGTAGGTGTGGATATCTCAATTCAGTTTGTACTGTGGGAAGAGAGTAGTGTTGGAGAAAAAAAAATCATTCAATGGAAGCAGTAGAAGTGTGCCTTATATACTAGAGTTGACCCGATACAGTTCTTGGCACATGGTGGTCCTTTAAACTGATGCTTGCTGAATGAAAAGAAAGAATGAGGGAATGCATAGACCCTGCTTCTGGAACTAAGGCAAAAGGAGGGTCATAGAGCAGGGGTGTTGGCAGCCTAGGTTTGGATTACCAATTTCAGCTTTTAGATAATTATGGTCTGTGGTAGCTTTGATGGTTCTGGTGGTGAACTGTGAAAAGTCCAGACTTCATGTTAGCTATCATTTCTCTGAGTCCCTATCAGGAGGTCCCTTTCTAGTCCATATCTGACAGGAGCCATCCTGTGGAGAGATATCCTGTTTGTATCACATTCGGGTCTCTCCACTTCCTGAGACTTCAAGCGGAGACAGAGAATGAGTGTTTGGAGACAATGCAAAATGTCTTGCTTGCTTTCGCTGGACAGGTACCAGAAGTTGTTACCTCTATTTTAAATATTAGTCTCTGATGCCTATTGGTCTCAGGTTAGGTTAGTGAGTGCTCATAACACACTTTGCTGAGGTTTGATTCAGCCAAGGTTCAATTTCCAGGGAAAAGATGCTAATGTATCATAAGGGGGCAATCAATATGAATGAACAGTTCTCCAGTGTTCAGGTAAGCAACCACTGACTGGACAGGTTTCCCAGGGCTGTGCTTTGTTGTTAGACAGAATTAAAAAAAAGTCATATATACATCCAGGTAGTATTAAAGGGGAAGAGTAAGTTCTATGCTGAGGAAGAAACCTAGTGTGGGCTGAATGCTTTACTTCTCTAGGCACACAGTGGGGGTCATTTGATGCTTCTCTCCAGAACTGTGATTTAAACTTGACCTCTGGAAGTTTTCCTAAGGGCAGAAGTGGGACCACTAAGGAAGGTTGCATTCTGCTGCCCTTGGCATCAACCCACAATGGTCTTTGTGTTTGGAAGATCTCCTATATAGAAGAGTACGTATGCATCGGCCAAAGAGAAGCAGGCTGTACAGAGTGTCATGATGTCATGTGTCAAGTTGTACCTGGGTACAATGAACCAAGACTTCCAATAGTTCAGTCCCCAGGCTTGCTAACTTCTACTTCCCTTTGTGCTCTAAGTAATCCGGTTATCCAGTAAAGTGTCAGCAAGTGAAATCTAACAGTATTGTGGCCATATTTACACTGATGAACCACAGACAAGTTGGAGGACACTAGGAGTGGACTTTGTCTTGGACAGTCTGAGCCAGAAATAAGACAAGATTTATAAAGAAAAGAGAAGACGTTTGTTTTCCTACGTGTATCAAATGTGCTATTTCATCTCAGTGTAGTGTTCTTATATAAAGTGCGTCAGCGTTCGACAGAACACCTTTGGACATGGTAACTAACACAATATCAAGACACGTTTACATTCCTACCAGGGTATAATATTGTGAACCCTTCCACTGAGACTGCAGAACGCCTGTATTTTTTTTTTCTAAAACATCATGCCATCTGCACACTTAATGAAATAATCCAGTAGTTGCCATGCTAAAACAGGACGTCTAGTGAAGGGCACAGACAGAGCCCAAGGGGGGAACTTGAGTTATGCACAGTGATGAAAACTGGAAGCAATTTTCCAGCTAATGGTCTGCCAATGACCACTTGGAACGAGCTGGCACTGTATGTTATGCACCTCATTTGAAAATCCCCTGCAAACCAAGATGTTTTTCCTCCCAAACTTCATGATCTTGACCGAATAGGCATTTTCTCAGTTAATCCAGCTACTCTGTCAGTGCTCCAAGGATCTCTTCTGGCAGTGCCATGAGTAAGTCTTTCTCTGGGGAACAGGCCATGCTCATGCCCACTGGCAGGACAGCAGCTTGCAAGGCTGACATGTTTATGGAGAACCCTCCGCTGAGGCTGCAAGAAAGGGAAAAAAAAGGGGGGGAAGGGAAACATGGTTAATGACTTTCTTTATAGTCCCACATACCAACATGTAACAATTATCTTATTTAAACAAACCTTAACACCCTTAGGTCAAGAGAAAGGGCTAGCCAAGATGAGGGTTACTCAACTCAGGGTGGATTAGCGGTGGCTTGTCCTGAAAGATCCTTGCACCAGTTGGCAAAACACAGAAGATGCCCATTTCAAGAGCCAGGCCACATTGCCTGGAATGGAGGGCAAAACTGGGTCTCTGGACCTGACCTTCAGCCCCTTGACAGGGGTGCAGGCTGGGAATCCATCTCATTTTTCTAGAGCTGCGTGCATGTACCAGCTTGGAGGCACGATGAGTCTGGAAATGGCACAAAACATTGTGTGTGTGTGTGTGTGTGTGTGTGTGTGTGTGTGTGTGTGTGTGTGTGTACACGATTTTATTCATTAGGGATTCTTGAATAAAGTCAAGAAAGAAATATTAGAAGCCATATGATTAAGAGCTCCCAAGTTTGCACATTGAAAACTGAGTGAGTTTGAGGCAAGAAAGAAAAAGTCATTCAAATCTGACTAGAGGTTAGAACTATTTGAAATGTAGTCCTGCCTTGGACTTTGGGAATTCTGGAATAGATATATTTTCCTTGTTTTAACTTTCTAATTTTCCCATTATTTTATCTGGCTACTCCACACATAGTTCTCTACACACAGGTCCTCAATAATTCATATTATGAGTATACATGAATGCTTTTTCTGAGAATTCAACATTAGTTTTATTTAATATACATAAAATTATTGAGTAACAGCAGGAATTATTGATGGAAAAGACGTATTGCTAGGCTTTTGAGTCCAAGTGGCTTTACAAACTACAAGAAGATACACAATTTGTAAGAAAGTGTTTGATTAAAACAAAAGGTCTTGTAAGTATATTAAATGTCAAATAGTAACACACACTTCTGATAAGGTTGTTATGTGAGCAGAATGTTAATATGTTGCTCATGGCATTGTAAACTGGAAAAATAACATCCATTTATTTAACAATCATTAAAAATTTATATTCCCTGATCTAGGGATCCCAGTCCTAGGAGTGGACCCAAAGGAAAAATATGAAAAATAAAAGAAGCTGTGTGCAAAAATCTGTAACCTAGAGGTTATTTATACTACAGAAAAAATTGGAAATAAGTCCATTGTTGAAAATTTAAGTTAAGCAAATTATAGTACATTAATAAGATGGATGATTAAGTGACCATTAAAATAATGCTAATTTTGATGATTATATAGCAATAGGATAAACAGTTATGATACTATAATATACAACATAATATATGCATAAACAAACAGTAAGTGAAAAATAACTAGTGTTAGTGTTATTGTTGAAATACTTTGCAAAACAGTAAGAAAAATTAGGCTCACTATGTGCACACTCCCAAACAATGATTCACTAATGTGTCATGGTAGTTGACATTCACTAGTACTATTTGGAAAAACAATACTTCATACTTTCACACAGAGATGACACTCCTCTGTCATTGAAAGGAGAAGAAAGAGAGACTAATGTGGGGAAAAACATCCAGGTCAACCTATAAGGAAGCCATACAGCCCTGAAGCACAGCATAGATTTCATGCAGACTGACACAGCAAAGCACAATATTCTTGAGGCTGTTGTTACAATCAGATCTGAGAGATGTATGTCCTTGGGAAAAAGCCAACAAAATAAAATTCAAACAGGAATAATGACAGTTAAAGACTGAGCCCTGCTGAGTTACTGGACTTACACCTTTGTGTGGAAATTGCAGTAAAGTGTATCATACAAATACCTGTGTTGTCTACTTGGGTTTCTAAGAGCTCATGGAGGGCAGATGAGTGTGTGGCAGGCAGATATCTGTGAGTTCAAGGCCAACTTGGTCTAACAATCAGGTACCAGTACAGCCAGGGCTACACAGAGAAGCCGTGTCTCAAAAAAAAAAAAAACAAAAACAAAAAAACCACAAAACCAAAAAAAAAAACAAAACCAAACAAAACAAAACAAAACAAAACAAAACAAAATGAAAAAAAACAAACAAACAAAAAAACTTCGATCTTAGTCTTTTTTATCACATATGCTCAATGACAGGCTTTTCTGTCATCATTATAGGTTTTTTTAAAAACGCAATGATTTATTGTGTCTGTGTATGTATGTATATGGGCATGCACATGCCACCATCAATGTTTGGAGGTCAGAAGATACCTTGAGGTAACCAGAGGTTCTCACCTTCTGCCATGTAGGACCTGTGGATAGAGCTCAGGTTGTTAGGCTTGGGTGCACATGCCCATAACCCACTCAGCCATCTCTCTGGTTCTCACTAGAGATTTTTGTTATCATGCCCAGAAGTCATAGTTCAAAAACCTGCATAAAGGAAGCTGGGGTGGTGGCTCAGTGAATCTTTATATACTTGCCACTTAAGCAAAAGGGCCTGAGTGCCCGAGTTCAGACCCCCAGAACTCACATAGGGCTGGGTTCTTTGCCAGGCATGGTGATTCATTTTTTTAATCCCAATGCTCAGGCAACAGAAGCAGGTAGGTCTCCGTGAGTTCGAGGCCAATCTGGTCGGTCTATAAAGCCAACTCCAGGCTAGCCAGAGTTGCACAGTGAGATTCTATTTCAAAAAACGATGTCATTGTTTTTCTCTGCTGAGTAGTACTCCATGGTATATATGTGCCACATTTTCTTAATTTATTCTTCAGTTGAGGGGCATCTAGGTTGCTTCCACATTCTGGCTATTATGAGTAATGCTGCTGTGAACATAGTTGAGCATGTGTCCTTGTGGTATGATTGAGCATTTCTTGGGTATATACCCAAGAGTGGTATAGCTGGGTCTTGAGGAAGATTGATTCCCAGTTTTCTGATAAACTGCTGTACTGATTTCCAAAGTGGCTGTACAAGTTTGCACTTCCACTAACAGTGTAGGAGTGTTCCACTTGCTCCACATCCTCTAAAAAAAAATGAATAAAGCTTGGTGTATGGTGTGTGTCTCAGGGCTTGGAGGCCAGAGGCAGGAGGATCCCTGGAGTTCACTGGCCAGCCAGTCTAGTCAATCTATGAGCTCCAGGTTCAGTGAAACCTTTTCTCACAAATAAGACGAAGAACAATAGAAGAAGACTCGCACCCCCAACCTCAGGCCTTCACACACATGTGTGCACAAACATGAGGCACATACTCACATGCATGCACTACATGAGTGGGGCTGAGGATTTGCTCAGTTGGTACAGTAGCTTGCCTAGTATTAATGAAGCCCTGGGTTCAGTCCCCAGCACTGCATAAATTCAGTGTGGTAATATACACTTATAACCCTATAATATAGGTGAAGACAGGAAGATAAGAAGTTTAAGGTCATTCTTGTCTGTATAGTAAATTTGAGGGCTAGGCCAGCCTACATGAGATCTAGTCTCAAAAGGAAAAATAAAGGGACAAAATTAAAATAAACCTTTAAAGAAGCTACATTCGGTCAAATGCAAACGGGCACTTTGCATTCGGCACCTTTGGCTCTGTTAAGTGGCAAGCGGATCATCTTTCAGATGGTGTCTGCTTTGGGCTCCAGCCCCCTATAGGGCAGCTATCCCAGTCTTCAGTCACCGTTTTCACTGCAATGATTCTGGCCTATGCTCCAACTTCTTTCTTCTCAGATGTTTTCTTTGTATACCTCTGACACCATGAATACCAACTCCTCCATCTTTCAGGACCTCCTTCCTCCAGCGGTCACATTCTTTGTGAAGCTTTCTCTCTTTCTAGAAACAGGTAAGAACTCCTTCCTGTGTGCTAGAATGGCTTCTTAGACTTTTATCACCAAATCCTCGACAAACACTTTATTTAACACAATTATCACCACCTCCCTTTAAACTCGGGGATATGTACATGCCAGGCAAACAGCCTAGCAATAAGCAATGCCTCAACCTTCCCCTTCAACTTTTTGAAGGCGATGCCATGTCTTATTTGTGTCTTGTTAAAACATTATGCAGTATCAGATATGTAGTCAGTGCTTACTATGTAGCTGTGAAATTAAGAAGGACATACTGTGGGAGAGGACTCATTATTTGGTTGTTTAATCTAGTAACGAAGCTTGTGTTCTTGGAGTCAATCATATTTGATCCAGAGTATGGGATAAGTAGGGACGCTTTTCAAACCCAGTAGTCAAGAGCACGGGTTCTGGAAGACCTCCTTTCACCCCCAAGGCTCATCCCTTACCAGCTGTGGGATATAAAAACCATGAATTTTTTTTTTCAAAACTCAGTTGCTTCATCTTTAAAATAGGTCACATGACCTCTTCCTAAACGAGTTGCTGTGATGAGGAAGCGAGAGGAGGGGTGCTGTGCACCATGCTTAGCTCATAAGAGATACCTGATGCGTGAGTGAGTGATAGCTTCTACTGTTGTGTTATTATCACAAGTTCCCAAAGTTCCTTCGGGACATCAGAGACGCATGTATCTCCTTGTTCAAGGGCTAGGAAAAGAAACACAATGCCCAGATGTCAGACCTTTGTGCCCTTTCCCCACTGGCCAGGCCACTGTTGTACTCGGGTACCACTCTCCTCCAGATTAGTGCAGACTTCAGACAGTGGCCTGATAACAACGGGAGGGTCTAACACTTCAAAGGCAGGAAATGACTTGCCTGGCAGGCAGCAGGCAGCCTGGCAGAGGGCTCAGGAACAGATGTAGGACTTAAGTGTTCAGCTTTTACCTCCTTTCACCCCAGCAACAGGGGATGAAGGCTTGGCATGTTGGGAAGAAAGATTCTGTGTCAGGTCACTCCACATCTCATGATCCGAGAGGGGCAAATATGACTTTTCCCTTGAAAGGGGGCGTTTAGCGTCTTCCATTCAGAGAGAAAGGAAAGTGTCTTTGTGAAAGAATGTGTCTTTCATGGAACTCAAGTTCGAGGTCATTGGTGTGGGTCCAAATTGCTCTCGGATATGTGTTTGTAATTTATAGCAGGTGTGAGTGAGTGCCACGGTTGCTCAACCTAATAGCCGGTAAGCAGGTCTAAGATTTACTGAGCAGGCACCATGGGCCAACCAAGACTTTACAGACAAGTATTTGCCAGAACTTCAGTGCCATTTTGGAGGTCTCCATCAGCACATGTTCAGAGGAGGGTAGGCACACGAATTCGTCACTACTCTGTGGCTAGAATGCACAGGGCTGAGACCAGAACTCAGATCTGCTGTCACCGTAAGTCTTTCCTGACTAAGAAAGAATGCACATTGGGAAAAGGAATTCTCTAACTCCAACAGGAAGAGAGAAAACAAGTAATTATGTCATGTAAAAGTATTTTCTTTTTTTTTTTTTTGGTTTTTCGAGACAGGGTTTCTCTGTGTAGCTTTGCACCTTTCCTGGAACTCACTTGGTAGTCCAGGCTGGCCTCGAACTCACAATGATCCACCTGGCTCTGCCTCAAAAGCGCTGGAATTAAAGGCATGCGTCGCCGCCACCACCACCACCCGGCCTCAAGAACTTTCATTATTGCAAACCTTAGCCATGAAGTGCTGGAGAAGAGGTTTCGCCGACAGAAAGCTAGTTCATTTCTCTTTTAACAGTTTACAGTCTTTCACAGTATGGCTGAGTGGTTCTCAAATGAGTACAGTTTTGCCCCAGGGCAGACAACTGGCACTGTCTGGAAGACATTTCTGGTTGTCACTCATGGAGGTTACTCCTAGCCTCTAGTGAGTCGAGGTCAGGACACTGCTAAACACTTAGGAATGCAGAGGCTAGCTCCCCAACAAAGACTTCTCCAGCTTGAAATGTCAAACGTGCTGAGGTTGGTTTAGCAGACACAGATCTTTGCTTATTTTCTATTCTTGGTTGTGAGCCAAATATATCACTCTCAAAATAGGTCAAGATAAAAACCAACCTAAGTGGGCCTCTCATATGCACAGGAAATAAGGCTAATTTCAAACCTCACTCCCCTCTTCTATTCATCACTTTCTCATTTTATTTGATTTTATATTCAATGCAATCAAAACCTTTAAAACCAAATCACTTCTAACTTCTAGAACCCTCACAGGCATGCCATTATAAGAATCAAGATCGGGTGATTTAGGCAGGTATGCTCAATTAATTAATTAGTATGCATGCAAGAAGTTATAAGAGGAGGACAAGGGATGACTAATGGGAACACAAAACTAAGCCTTGCTATCAGGACTTCTGGTAAGAGATACCATATGTGGTTTGGGTAGTACTGGTTGCATTTTTATCACTCCTTGTCCCCAAGAGACTTAAGAGGGTGTCTTCTCACTGAGAATGTAGTTAAGGAATCAACTTTATCCTCTGGCTATGTGAAGATGGAGGTCAGGTTCTCTAACAAGGTGGTGTCAGAATGGCACAAAACTTGTGTGACGAGGAACAATACAAGTGAATATATATATATATGCCTGTAACTTCTCACATGTCCTAAGAAAGGGGAAATTATCATCCTGTGAAAGTTAGCTTTTTGTGTCAACTCAACTAAGCCACAGGGTGTCCACATATTGGGTAGCATCTCTATGAAGATATTTGTGTGAGAAATCAATGTTTGAGTTGGTAGGCTGGGAAAAGCTAATGGCCCTCCATATTATGGGTAGGCCTCCGATTTGAATAGGCAAAGGATTGAGTAATGCATCATTCATGTTTTCTGTTATTTGTTGCTAGGACATTGGCCTTCTTCTGACTTTAGATATGGACTCAGAGTGGAACTATACTCTTGGCTCTTAAGCTTGTAGATCATGAGACTTCTCTATTTCCATCATCAAGTGAGCCTGTTCCTTTGCTAAGTCTCTGTGTCATCTATGTGTTTGTATATGTATATACACATATACATGTGCATATAACGTGCATGCATATATGTCATTTGATCATTTTCTGTTTCCATGGAGATCTCTGAGTAATACAGTTTGTAAACAACACAATGATAACAGTAAACAGTATCTCTAGCCAAGTACTCACCATGTGCCTAGCATTACACTCAGAACCTAGGCCTATTTTGCAGCAACCAGGTAAGTGAGCACACTACCTCCACTTCACAGATGAAAAAAAAGCCAGGCTTAGAGAAATAAATGACCTAGGACAGGCTGTGGCCTTTAGGCCGGGATGTGTCCTCTGCTTTGGCTGAGACACACTCAGGTGCTTGTTTATTGCAGAAGTGCTAAGTAGGAAATAAACACTTACACAGGGTGGAAGGATGTTGTCACCGTCTCTCATCTCCTTACCACATCGTGTCTATTTTCCCATTAGAATGTGATTGACTCCCGGTGTGGTAAGGGGGAGAGTGTTTCTGCTGCCTGACTCTGCAGTTCTCATGGACTCCTGGGCATTTTGAAGGATTCGGAACTGAGGAAACTGTCCCATCTTTAAAACTACCAAGAAGGAAAGAATGTGGTTGTTGTGTTTACAAGCTGAGATTTCCTCTCTTTTCTTCAGTTCTGGGCAGGAGGGTAAGTGGGTGGGCCAGGCAGGATGGGGAGACATTGAACTTGCTCACTTCCTCTCATACTACAAGCAGAACTGTTACTGGGTTCTGTGGGGCTGGGAAATCATTGTATGTTTAACCAGTTTAGTTACCCTGCTTTGATTACTCTGTGTACACATGAGATTATCACTGTGTATCCCACAAATATATAAAATCACTATGTGTCATTGAATGGTTATTTTATTAAATTTTTACAAATTTAAAAAATCATTCTCTTACTCTTTCTTCATGGTATATGTGTGCGCACACACATGTGTATGTGTGTGTATAAGAGAGAATGAGTCTGTGTTTGTGCACATAAGCCATATTGTGTGTGACTTGATGAAAGGTCCTTGCCTTCCACCTTGCTTGAGACAGATTTCTTGTGGTATATGGCTGCCTAGGCCAGGCTATCTCCCTCACAAACTTCTTGGGATTCTCCTTTCTATGTTTCCTTCTTCTTCTTCTTCTTCTTCTTCTTCTTCTTCTTCTTCTTCTTCTTCTTCTTCTTCTTCTTCTTCTTCTTCTTCTTCTTCTTCTTCTTCTTTTTCTTCTTCTCCTTCTTCTTCTTTTTTCCAAGTTTTGGAGACAGGGTTTCTCTGTGTAGCGTTGGAGCCTGTCCTGGAATTCACTCTGTAGCCCAGGCTGGCCTCGAACTCACAGAGATCCACTTGCCTCTGCCTCCCCAGTGCTGGGATTAAAGGTGTGCGCCGCCACTTCCTGCCCGGCTATGTTTCCCATCTTGCGGTAGAAGCATGGCAATTATAGCTGTGTATACACCGTGTTGGGCTTTACCTGGATTCTGGTCCTCAGGCTGTAGCAGCAAATACTTTACTCATGGAGCCATTGCCTTAGCCCCTAAATGTAAAAGCCTGACTATGGAAAACAAACCTGAACCAAATCTTTCAGAAATCAACTCTGATTCACGCAGGTTAAATTGCATTTCCAGCTTCCAGGGTTTAGAAACTGACATTTGCACCACAGGTCTTCCAACTTGCTTTCGTGAAACTCACCTCAGGGAGCTTCCCCAATTTTTTGCTTTGTCTAGCTCTCTCCCCCTGCACTGGATCAGAATGTCCAGGGGGGAAGATTGGAAAGCTATATGTTTAACAAGAGGCGCAGTGATGCTCATGAAGCCGGCTTGGCAGCAGTCCATGAAAACACCCACGTCTTTCCCCCAGTATTTAAATAGTAGTTATTTGTCCTTCAGACAGAGAAAAGTGGTATCGGCTGTGGGAAAATGTGGTTTATAGCCTTGCTCTTTTCGTATAACAGAATAACAAGAATCACAGATATAATACAAAGCATTGATCCAGCTGGGTTGCAGAGTAGGGCAGGCAGGAGAAGCTTTGGGACCTATGCAAGCTATCTAGCTTATGCAAGGTCCCTGGGACCTGGACATGTTATATCCTTCCAGGACGTTATGTTTCCTGCAGGCTTCTGCATGCACATATTCCTCTGGACACCGACTGAAGTGCTCTACACTGCTTTGAGGGTGTAGGGCTTGAGGAGTTTAGAATTCATATGATGAAATTCTGTTATAACCCGCTTTGTCCTGTACTAGCATCACTTGATGCTATATCCATCTTTAGGCTCCTACTTCATGGTGTTTAAAGGTCTTCCAGGGAGCTTGGGACATGCTCTGAGCTCCAAATGGGAGGAATTAGATCCCTCCCTTTTAAAGTAGGACCATAGATTTGAATTTCTGACCATGTTGCAGGGGGATGGTAGTATTTACAGCCTCTCTGGAAACTGCTATGAACTTCAAGTTCCTTCAGGGAAAGAGTACGTCTCACTTTTCTCTTTCCATGCTGTGTGTTGGGGGGGAAATGTGGGGACTATCGAAGTTGTTCTTGACATGTTTGTGGAATGAGAGAATGAATTGTGCAAATGAACATAGGAAGAAAGCTACTGGAGTAAAGATAGCAGTTCCTTCAGGTATGAGTGGAAGTTGTTGGGGTGGAGCGACCGCTCTTGTTCTTTAATGAGAACTGGGGTCAAGATTACAGTATATGGAGCTATCAAAAGTCTATGAGTACTGAGGGTATCCATTGCCATAGGTCTTTAGGAACGACGTCCTCTGGAAACTAGCAAAATCCCCCTCTGTTTTACGCCTAACATGAACCAGACACTGGCTGACAGCAGCAGACGATCACGTTGTACCACACAAATATTAAATGATGCATTTTTGGGAGAAAGGACCAGCCAGCCAGCTGCTGCTGTCAGTGGGGATGCATTTGTACGGCCAATTAGTCTGCGGTAACCCTAGTGATTCTATCCTTTGCACTGGATAGAAGCAAGTGTGTCAAGTCATTACATTCTGACAGCCACTTTAAAAGCCCAAACAACCTTTCAGAGAAAAAACCCAGTCCACCAGCACAGGCAACAATGAATCAAAGAGAGAGCACAGGGATGAACCTTGAAGTTTAATCCCAGTTGCCATTGAAATTCCCCTCCTGCTCGACAGTATCAGCCAGTTGGCCGAGAGCATTCTGAAGGATTGTTTTCTAGTTTTTTTGTTGTTGTTGTTGCGTCTGTACCCCAGCTTACTCCATCTCAGAGCACGGAACCCTGCTTGCCCGTTTCTCAATTGAATGAGCAAACTCAGTTTTTCTTTCTTCCCGCTTGTTTTTTTATATTCATTCATCTATTCTTCTCTGCCTGTTTGCATTATTCAACTTTATTTAATCTTGAGAGCTTCCCTGTTGGCCAGTCCAACAGCTTCTTTCATGGAAATGTATTCTTACTTAAGATTCTCTACTTTAGAAGAGGAATAATAGTTAAAAAAAATTCTCCAGCTTCTGAAGCTTTTTCGAGAGAAAGCTGGAAAGCACACTTCTGCAGGAGTCTACAAGGCACACTTAGTGTTTCTCCTTTTGAATGCCTAGTCTCAAGGGGGCTAGAAGAGTCTCTTCACCAAACAGTGCTATGCGTGCCCCAAGAAAACAAATCAAGGTGACAACAAATGATGAACATCAGCACACGCTCTTAGAGCAGAGGGTACCTCAGCAAGTGATTCTTAACTTTCAGTGTGTGATGAATCACAGGACAGCACACAGTTGATCATGTAACCCTCCAAGTTCTCTGTGGATACCAGGGTCACTAGTACAGGGACTGCACTCTGAGTAGCAAGGTCAGGGGGCTCCCAACCTACTGCAGCACTGGACACTTTAGCTTTTTAAAGTTATTGAAGTGTCCTAACTGTTCTAATACAATAGCCATTAGCTGGGTGTGTTCACTGAGCACTTGAAGTATGAGGAATTCGTGAAACAATTTTTTTTTGTGTGTGTGATGGTGGTGGTGTGTAGTATATATGGTAAGTGTGAGTATGTGCAGGTGCATGTATCTATGCATTTGAGTGCAGGTCACATGAGGTATCCTACTCTATCAGCCTCTGTTTTATTTTCTTAAGTTCAGTGAGTGTCTTGGTGAGCCTGGGGCTCACTGGGTAGACTGGTATCCGGGCAGCCTCAGAGATCTGCCTGTGTCCACTTTCCATAGCATCGGGGATGCAGGCATGTGTACTGCCATGCCTGGATTTTTATGGGGGTGCTTGGAATTGAACTGAGATCCTTATGATTGACAGCAAGTGCTCTGAATGCTCTGAGACATCTCTCCAGCCCATGGAGATTACTTTCAGCATTAATTTTACTTCATTTATATTTACATGTCCGCATGTGCCAAGTGGCTACTACACTGTAGAATCGAAAACTAAGACAGAGGTTGAGCAAGATGGCCTCAGAAAGGAGAGTCACCCAGCTCGGGGAACTCCCTTTGCACCCATATTAGAAGTTTGTTCTTGTCCACACCTGGCCTCCTTCCTGTTCTCTTCAGTGTGGCTCAAGGCTTCCTCTCTGCTTTCGTACAAGTTCCCAGCATCACGGTATCTACAAAACGGTAATTAAGGAAAACTCTATAAACATTCCGAAGTACAGAAGATTATGTCGTTTACTCAAACCTCTTAGACTTGGCAGAACCAAGCAAGAAGCCTTGGGAGAAAAAGATCCTTTGTTATGAGCTCTTCCACCTTGGAGTCTGTCTGGTAGGATTCCAAAGTTAGGATTCAAGGTCACAGTGCTCTGGGCTTTATAGTTCTTGGGCTTGGACACAAGGGGCAGATGCAAGTGGTGGAGGAAGAGCAGAATGGCAAAAAAAAAAAAAAAAAGGAAAAAGAACACTCAGTACAAACCGAGTTCCCCTCAATGAGAACAGGCTGAGGGTGGGGAAAGGGTTGGGCTTGGTTTGTCTAAACTGTAGTCAGCAGGTTACAGTTAACGAGATTTGGAGATGTTCCCTGGGCTAGTAAGTATTAATTTCCATTGAGGAAAAAGTTATGAGGCTTGGAAGTCTTAATGATAACAGATAATTTCTCTGTGTGGGCAGAGCTACAAAGTGTGTTGCTGTGAAACTGTGTGGATTGGGCCCTTTCCTTTGTGTACACAGTTTCCCCTCAAAGAATCCACTTGGCCATGAATTACAAACCTGCTTGGGGACTCTTGTGAGTAATTGCTTGAACTGGCCGGTGGCCATCAGCAGGACCTTGCAATTTACCAGTTTCCATGCAGAATTATGAAGCTGAAGGTTTAATGGGATTTCAGGTAATAGAGCCCAGATGTCCAAAAGTATGATGTTCGAGATTTCACTGATTTGCAAGGCTGCGGAGTTTAAACCTTATTTACTTCTTGCTTAGATTTTCCCTTCCCATCTTTACGTAATCTTGGACCAGTCAAATGCAAAGGCCTTCACCTTGACATACTGCATCCAGAGAAGCCATTCACGTGCACACACTTGCAGCCAGTGGTGCAGATACGAGCTCCCTGCCTTGCAGTGCAGGCTCTTGGGATCATCCTGCTGCTAAGGATACGGCAGTTAGCAGCCCTCCTTGTCCCACCTTACTAGGCAGCACTTAACTTCCAAATTGCTTTCACACATTTAATTGCATTTCAGTCTGTCAGGGTCCAAAGGAAATGGGCTGGGACTAGTATTATTATCTCTGTTTTGATGAGGGAACCGGGGTACATGGAAGAGAAGGGATAATAACGACACATTTCTTGCACACTGCCATGCAAAAAGTACTGTTTCAATGGGGTTCATGTGAGTCCTTTGTTTGAAGCCTCATCATAACTTGGTGGTTGATATGATTTTCGGCTCCACTTTGAAGTGGGAGAACTCAAGTACAGAGAAGCTGGGACACACTACTACTAATTAATAGAGCCTGTGTGGATTGGATCATGATATTCTGGAGCCATGTACTCTGTACTGCATTTTTTCCATGGAAATGTTTTCAGCATTGCAGACAAGATCTGGAACTCATTGTTAACATAGTGTTCTTTTTGGAATTTTTTTTTTCATATGGGTATATTTATGTGTGGACATATGTACCTGAGTGCAATACAGCAAAGGTCAGAAGAGGGTGCTGGAGACCTTAGAGCTGGTATTCCAGGTGGTTGTGAAACAGCTAATATGGGTGCTGGGAACTGAACCAGAAAAACAATATGTGCTCTTAGTGACTGACTCATCTCTCCAGCTCCAGGGTAATGTTCTTTTTTTCCAAGATGGAGTCTTACTATGCAGCTCTGGCTGGCCTGAAACTCACAGAGGTCCACCTGCCTCTGCCTCCTCATGCTTCGATTAAACACACATGGCACCCCACCCTACATGTTAAGATCAAGTATAATTTCCTAATGATAAGGTGCCTGGACCTGCTTCCTGCTCTGTTCTTAATAGAACATCTTATTCTAGAGATGAACAACTGGTCAGAATGTAAAGAACTAGTGAGGAGCCCAGCACCCCATTTGGTACATCTATAATGCAACTCCTGTACCTGAGGCTCAGGGAAGATCACTGAAAATGGCAGCAGAAAGATGGTAAGAAACAGAGGGCTGGGATGCCAGTTGTGAGACAGTGTGTTCTAGACATTAGAGGGATGGCACAGTCATGAAATTTCAACATTATTGTTGTGTAAACAAAATCTGCAGATGACCACACCAGTCACATCATTGTGAAGGGGGGAAGTTTTACAAGTCCCTGCAACTGAATGAAGAGCTAGCTACAGGTAATCAATGGCTTTTGAGAGAGAGAATCATCCCCCCCCCCGCCCCCACCCCAGGGACAAGGCTCTTGGTATATTATTGAATTCCAAGTAGTCATCTCTAAACACATGATGCCTATATGAGCAACACTAAATGGGTGCAGTAGGATATATATGGAGGTTGGAAGACGGCATCCTGTGCCTGAACCTGGAGTTAGAGGTGGCTATGAGCTGTCTGACATGAGGGCTGGGAACTGAACTCAGGTCCTCCAGAATAGCTTGCAAGTACTCTTAACTACTGAGTGATCGCTCTAGCACAGAATATTTCAATGTGTTTACTTAGACTTATCCACAACACATCACAGAGTAGTTGGTCAAAATGCTGATCCTTGCTTCCTTCTATGTCTCCCTGCCTAGTTTTACACTCCTTACACCGATAGCTTATAGTCTACCCATTGCTAAGAAGGTGTTACATATTCCTGTGAAGCTTCTCTTGGTCTGTTCTGGAACTCTGCATGATTCTGCTGTGTGAATAGATAGAATAAACACCATTTCGTGCCCCGCCCCCATGGTGCAACTGACTATTGAGCTCTGTGCCCAGATTAACATTTTTCCTATATACCTTCCTTCCTTCCCACAGTCTTCCTAGATATCTTAGGCTGTTTTTGAGCTCGTGATTCTACTGCATCTCAGGTACTGTCCTAAACACTGGATATATGAAAAACGAATATCAAATAACCCTTCTTCTTAACCTCAGGCAATCCTGGGTATGCTGAAACACATTCACAGAGAGGGTCCCTGACTGTACAATATCCCGTCTGCTAGTATAGAAGGCAAGATTCTTGAGGAGCGAGGAGGTAAAGAGCACTCATTGCTGTTTATGGATATGACTGGGAAATCTGCCCAATCTCTCTTCTAGTTAAAGACACTCCATGGAGAAGGGGACTGTATTGTATGCATCTGAGTACTTAGTATAGTCTTTTCAACTGAGTGAACACAACCAAAGAAGGGCTATATAAGAATGATGGGATCCCCACATTATGACAAAGCAGTATGGGGGACTCTTCTCCTATCTTGGCTGTGGTAGTAAAGATTAGGGAGGTGGACCCTTCCTGCTGCCCATGCTTTCCCCCTATGGCACTGGCCCAGACAAGGGAAAAGACAGGAAACCCTTGGCACACTTTGCAAATCAGTGAGTAGTGCAGGGTAAAACTATGGCTTAAACTTTTGTAAAATGTTAAGGAATGCTTAATGTACTGTCTAAAAATAACAGTTTGGGAAACCTTCTCCAAACCTGCTCCTGCCCTCAAGGATGTCAAATCATTTACTATTTTAAATCATTCCCATTTCAGAATGGTGACTGGTTATTTATTATTATGTAGCCCTGTTTTATAAAATAGTCTGTACAAATAAGCACTTTTCATTTAGCTACCCTTAAAGAGTTTGGGTTTGGGGCACTGTAAACATGTTTTATTCATGTTGAAGTTTGGTGGGGATACAAGGGGTTAGGGCTGGCACCAAGCAGCATCTTATCCTTCTAGAGCCAAGCTAGGCTACCTTACAACCAAGAAGCATCACATGGGAGGATGGAGGTGACAGCCTCCCCCTCTGTGGACTTGTGACAAGTCCAGCTGCTTAATCTCTCTGAGCCATCTGAGCCACAGCCTTTTCCTCTGTAAATGAAGGGAATCCAGATGTTTTGCAGGCTTTTTTTTCTTTTGTAAGGTCTATCACCATATTTCACCCCATCTGTTTTAGTTAGGGTTTTTTACTGCAGTGACAAAACACCTTGATTAAAAGGAAGTTGAGGTAGAGTTAGTTTATTTCACTTATATTTCTAGGTAACAACCAACCAAGAAGCAAGGAAGGAACGAGGAGGCAGGAGCTGATGCAAAGGCCATGGGGTACTGCTTACTTGCTTTCTCCCCATCACTTGCTAAGCCTGCTTTCTTATAGAACCCAAGACCACCAGCCCAGAGGTGGTACCACCTATGATGGGCTGGGCCTTCCCACATCTATCACTAATTAAGAAAATTCATTATAGTCTTGTCTAGTGCCTAATCTAATAGAGGCATGTTCTCAGTTGAGGTTCTCCTCCCTCAGATGACTCTAGCTTGTATTAAGTTGACATAAAAACTAGCCAGCCCACCATCCAAGCCGCATTAAAAAAAAACAATAAGACAGAACAGCAAAAACCCACTGCCAATTAAACTATGACAGAATGCTTTGGTAGTCCAACACAAAGAACAAAATCAGCCTGCTACTGCTTCATGCTTTCTGTCATTTGTTCTAAAGTACTTAGCAATTTCTCTGCCTTCAGGCAGTAGTAGCTTCACATGTGATAGGTAATCCCTCTGTATGTATTTCAGTAATAAAATACGACACACCTTCAATTATTTGTTATGTATTTCTATCTGAGTGCAAAGCTCAGATTACTGCTTTGCAAAAACATAGAATTGTGGTTATACCTTCAGTGTCAAAATTTGCCTCATGGATGGTGCTGTTTCATGACTTTTGGCTTACAAGATGCATTTTTGCTTCAATGCCAAATTACAGTGCAATATTTCAGAATCTGCTTTAAATAGCAATTAAACTTGGGTGAAGTGATAAAAATATGAACAATCACAGCCAAATAGTTCCACACAAGACTGCCATATGACCTCCAATTGTCAAAAGCCTCCCGAGACTACAAAATGTACAATTTAGAAGTGTTAGAATGATGGAAAAAGTGCATCTCAAAGGCACTGGAAAATAGTAACTGGAGGTTTGTTTACCAGAGGCCTTGTGCCCAATGGACACACAACAAACCCCAAGTTCCTTCTCTTTTAATAGGGAGTGAGAACATGGGGAATATCAAAAGAGGAACTGAAGCTGGCCTCATGTTTTGGAAAAAGAGATAAAAATGTTGGATTTTAATCTGATTTTTTTTGGAGTATAATTCATATTGCAGGAGCTATAAAACTGTGACTGGTCTCATTTATTACAAATTTTAAGCCATATCTTCTCTTCCTACGTCTCTTTGAAAGGGGTCTTTTGAACCTGGGCCAAGGCTGTCATGAGTTCCTTCCATAGAATATGGCAGAGTCAGTAATGGGGTAGTTCTAGTCTTACTTTCTGGGAGGAATGGAAAATTGTTTTCCTTTCCTCTTTCAAACATAGCCACATGCAATCAATAATCCCAGGAGCTATGTGGAGAGGCCCACATGGAGGGAAACTGAGTGTCCCAACTAACACCCACATTGAGCAGTCAGACTAACTGCCCACCCTTTGAGCAAACCATCTGGGTTGTGGATCCTCAGCTCCAGGTTATGGGACAGGGAGTGAAAAATAAGAGGTCTTTATCAAACCTTTTCCAATTTTCACAATTATGCCTGAAGAATAATTGATGTTTGGAGCCTCTGAGATATGGTGCAATGTATTATGTAGAAAGAGATAACCAAAAAAAATCACTACCTTAATTTTCAAAGTGGCTTTGAGCAAGGCTTGTTCTAGAATCTTAAGAAGCAGAACCTGGGAGTGAGCTTAAACCCACTGCTTTGTAAAGTGAAACCTTTGGACAGTTATTCTGCACACTGGAGTTACTAGGCTAAACACAGTGTACATAGTAAGGAAGTTTAAAATTCTAGAGGCTGGGGTTTGGAAGATGTGCCTGCTACACAAGTATGGTGTGACCTGAGTTGGTAGTCACAAGTCTCATGTAAAAGCCCAACATTGTAGTATATGTCTGTAACCCCACAGTTGGGGTCAGAGGTTGGAGACAAGTGCATTGTTGGAGCTTGGTGGTCAGCCAATCTTGTTAACTGGTGAGTTTCAGGTTAAGTAAGAGACCCTCTCCCCAAAAATATGATGCAGAGTGAGAAGCACTAGAGAAAGCGACCTGACATTGACTTCTGGCCTGCACATACAATACATTGTACTAATCACCCTGATCCTGTGGTTCCCTGCACAAGACTGGGCATCCCAGCATTTAACCCAGGCTGAAGAGGCTTCTAATGTCCTACTCCTTTCTGAGGGACTTCAGTGGCACTAATGGTTACAGGGGTGGGGGGTGTCATTTCTTCAGTGGTGTAGCCATTGAAAGGGAGCCTATTCTTTGGTAAATAACCTCTCCTCCATGCTCATGAGAGCAACCCTAATTAAACTCAATGGGTAACACATTAAAAAAAAAACACAACCAAAAACCTACCACCACCACCACCAACACCACCAAAACAAAAACAAAATTGTGAGAGTAGAAGAGAGACTTACTGGGATGAAAAGGAAGGGTTTCCGTGGAAGTGGGATGAGATAAGAGAGGGGACTAGGGTGAAATGACTAAGATTCTCTAGCTAAATGTATAAAACTGTCAAAGAATGAACAATTAAAAAAAAAGAAAAGTAAAAGCAACCAAGCATCAAAACAACAACATAAAGTTAGATAGAGGTCTTGGCCAACAATGAAGTCTTCAATAAATATGAAAGGAAGGAAGGAAGGAAGGAAGGAAGGAAGGAAGGAAGGAAGGAAGGAAGGAAGAAAGAAAGAAAGAAAGAAAGAAAAAAGAAAGAAAGAAAGAAAAAAGAAAGAAAGAAAGAAAGAAAGAAAGAAAAAAGAAAGAAAGAAAGAACAACTTGGATCTTACAGAAATATCTTTTGGTGATACCAATGCAATTGGTCCTTAAATAATAACAGCGTTTTAGCTGGTGTGGTGACACGTGCCTTGAATCCCAGCCCTCAGGAGGCAGAGTGGATCTCTAAATTCAAGACCAGCCTGGTCTACAGAGTGAGTTCCAGGCCAACCAGAGAAAAATCTGTCTTGAGTGCCCCCACCTCCTCCCAAAAAACATCTACTTTTTGCAAGTCAGGATATACACTGATAAACGGTCATCAGTTAGAGTCAATAGAAATTACTTATATTTATATCTACTTAATGTAAGTTACTTATATCTACTTAAAGTAGAGCTTTTTAAAATTAAAACAAAACAAAATAAAAAATGAAAGCAGAATTTGGGGCTGGAGAGATTGCTCAGTGGTTAAGAGCAGTTGCTACTCTTTTAGAGGAACTCTGTTTGGTTCCTGGAACCCATATGGGCACATCCCAACAATCTGTAACTCCAGTTCTACAGGATATAATGTCCTCTCTGACCTCAGTGGGCACTGCATGTACATAGTGCACATAATATATCCAAGCATATATGCACACTCTTAAAATAAATGCATGTTTTAAAATACATAACATGGTCAAGCTTTTCATCTTTGGTGCAAACTGAAGTTAAGGAGACAGAAATATACCATGCATGTATACAGGATGTGATCATTATGTAAGGATGCTACAGACTTGTTTTTGCCTTATTTAGAAATTGGGAAGTGGGGAGATTAATTGAAGTTTACTTAGCATTGGATTCCATGCAAACAACTGCTGTTTCCTTCCTTTGAAGCTACTGTACTCATAAATTTATAATTCTTCTCCACGACTTGCTGGCTGAGGACACTGCTTGTTTCCTGAAGACAAGCCTTGTAGTAACAGACCAGGGCAAAGTGCAGTAGAACAATGGAGAAAGGGGAAGGCAGAGGGCAGACAGGACCAGTCTGCGGGTAAGAGGTTAAGCAAGGAGGCCAACATACTGCAGTTACTATCTGATAGAAGAACTTATGTGGGTCTCTTAAAAAAATCTAAACAACAACAACAACAACAATCAAGTTAGATGAATTCACTTTCTCTACATGGGAAAATATATTTCTTATTTTTACTATAAGCCGAGCAATAGTCAAATCCCTCTACTTCAAAAGTTCCGTTCTGGCAATTTTAATAATCTAAGACAGGTATTAGAAAACCCTAGCACCTGTAGGACAAATTTGGCCCACCATATGTGTTATAAATAAAATTTTATTGGAACACAGCCACATTCATATGTTTATGCATTGCCTACAGCCACTTTAGAATTACAATGGAAGAGTTGAACATTGCTGCAGAGACTGTGACTCACAAGCCCAAAGTTACTGTTTGCTTCTTCTTCTTCTTTTTTTTTTTTGGTTTTTCAAGACAGGGTTTCTCTGCGTAGCTTTGCGCCTTTCCTGGAGCTCACTTGGTAGCTCAGGCTGGCCTCGAACTCACAGAGATCCGCCTGGCTCTGCCTCCTGAGTGCTGGGATTAAAGGTGTGCGCCACCACCGCCTGGCTACTGTTTGCTTCTTTACAACAGTGTACGGACCTCTGATAAAACTTAATTGAGCACAGCAATAGATCTGCTAGTGAGAAACCTTTGAGAAGCTTATACGTCATAAGGGAAACAGCTGTCACTATTTTCTAAGCATGATCTGTTCATCTTTGCTCAGTTCTGTGAAGTAAGGTACCAGGATAGAAGTAGCTAGAGCCAACAGACAGTATCAACTAATAGTAGTTGGTAGCCGATTGGACAACTAGGAAAAAATCAATAGAAAGGGACAGCATGTATCTACTTAGTACAGGCTCATCATACTGTAAAGAATAAGTGATGTGCATAATGATAGAATTAAGAGACTTATTTGGGGGTCTTAAAGAGGAAGTATGAACAATCTGGAAAACAATTATTGGAGCTTATTCTTAATATTTCTTGATGAAGTATTAGTTATGTGTCACTATGCAGTGTGAGACTTAAACTTGTTGACATGGTCCAGTGTGTAATGTGAATATGTTAACATCCATCCACCAAACCCACTCTCCATGTAGCTTTTTTCATGCCAGTCCCTGCTCTCAATACTCCTCTCGTAGGCCCTTGAACTAGTTCTTATTTTGTCTTTAACAATCTTACTTTCTGCTATAATCTATTCTTTCTCCCCCTCTTCCTCTTTTTTTCTTACACAGTATTTCATGTAGCCTAAGATGATCCTGAATTTCTTATGAAGCCAAGGCTGACCTTGAACGCCTGATCTTTCTGTCTCTACCTCCCAAGTGCTGTGATTACATTTGTGTGCTACCAGAAGGGCTGGCTGTAATCTTACTTTAAACACCTTTACCCCATGAGTATTCCTCAAAAGCTCCCTGTCTTGCTTACCAGCTTACTCCAAATGCATATTATCATGGGCAAAAGACTGTGCTACAGAGGTAGAGTGAGACCTGGGTGAGGAAATTTTTGCTTGCCATACAGTTGAAATGTTTGGAAGGAAAGTCATGTAATTAACAGTCTAAAATATTAACAGGACAAAAGACATGTCAGATTTCATAGGAGAAGGCTCAATTACACTGCTTGGTTCTCAAGAGCCTGAAAGCTGAACCAGGTCTTGCAAGGAAAAAGAAATCATGGAGAAGTAAACTCTAGGAAGTCAATGCTGAGGCCCATCTGCATTCAGGAGTTTCTTATGACTCCCTACTCCTTATGGTAAACTCAAGCACACGACGCTGTATCTGAGGCCCTTGGAATCATGACACACATCTGCTCACCCATAGTCCTCTTCAGAAATGAGCTCTGGTCTGATTTTTGCTGGTGCTTTCCTGACTCCAACTTTTGGGCATCCCATGCTTTTGGTTCCCTCATTGCCCATTGTCTGAGGTATAAGTTCTCCATGGGGCCTAACCACAGGCCTCTATTCCATTGCTTGGTTATATGTAATATTACTAGTCACAACTCACAATCAGTTTATTCCATGCCTAGTTCATGGTCTAAGTTCTGCCACTTCTATGTTGATCTGTATTAAAAAAACAAGTGATCTGATGACAGGTACAACATTAAGTTGCTGTGAGGGCCTAAACACATCTCCTCAAGGTGATTTTTTTTTCTATTGTTATTCTTAAATTTTTGTTCTATGGTGGTTCAGAAATAAATAGTTCACAGACTCTTACAGGGGTTCAGCCTACACTTTTAATTACTATTTTAAATTTTTAGCTATCAAAGAAACTGTATGATGTATAATATGGCACTTTGATGTATGTATACTTTTAGAATGATTAAATCAAGTTAATTAATATATCAATAATTAAAAAATAATTTATTTACTTTTATTTTATGCGCATTGGTGTTTTGCCTGCATGTATGTGTGTATCAGGTTTCTTGGAACTGAAGCTACAGACAGTTGTGAGCTGCCTGGTGGATGCTGGCAATTGAACCTGGGTCCTCTGGAAGAGCAGTCAGTTCTCTTAACTGTTGAGCCATCTCTCCAGCTCCAACGTATCAATCACTTTACACATTCTTTTTGTGGTGAAAATTTTCAGGTCTATTCTTTAAGCTCATCTCTATATATTCATCATTAACCATGACCACCATCAATTCTCAAAACCCACATCCCTATTGTCTAACTGTATTTTTCCATCATCATGCCTCTTTCTACTTTCTCTAAGACTTTGACAATCAATGTTCTAGCCTCTGCATCTTTGTGTTCAATTATACACAATTCCACATGTGAGTGAGGTTGTGTGGCATCCATCTTTTGGTACCTAGCTTACTTTAGTTTGTGTAATGTTCTCCAGTTCCATGGATGCTATTTCAAAGGTTCAATACTAGTTGTAGCAGCAGTAGTAGTACATGTCACATATTTTAACCATTCATCCACTGATGGACACTGAGGTAGAATTCTTGTCAGCTCACATTTTAAATAGTGCTATTCTACATTAACTACATTCTTGTGTTCACGAACCCTAAAGCATATATAGCATCTTTGGGGCAAAAAACTAATGACCGAGGGCCAAATTTAAATGGTAAAGAACAAGGAGGTCTCTATTGCTCCAAAAATTAGCAGCAATGGAATCCATTGCCCTACATCTCCAATAATAATAGCCCATAATGGAGCAAAGCTTCCCTTAAGAGGTTTCTCTTAAAGGATCTACAGTTCTCTTACACTTCCTACTGAACCCAGGACAGTTCGCTTACTTTCTCTCGTTTGTCTGAACCCAGCAGGCATTTGTGTGTAGACTTTTCTATGATGTGCATTTTGTTTCATGTTGTTGCTTCATGAATATACTTGCCTGCTACATGTTTGCTAATATCTAGATGAAAATTCCTGCAGGGGATGAGTCTGGGCTATTTATTTCTTCTTGGTCTTTCTCAGTGGGTAGCCTAGTGCTAGCACAACAAACAAGCAACTCTCAAATGATCTGTTCCATTTAGGTTTTAATCTAAAGTAGAACTCTTACTTCAAATATACAAGGTAATTTTGCTAACATCCTTGGATGGATTTGAAGACAGCAACAAACTCCTTGATACCTTCTCAGTCAGAAGTCCAGGTCTAGTTCTTTCCCTTTGAATGCACACTGGCTTCTAACTGCTTTGGCCAGTGAATAATGGAATAGTGTTGAGAAACTACAGCTCCAGGCTAGATGAGGACTGGAACTCTCATTTCTCACTAGAAGTCCAACAACCCTGCTGAAAAGACCATATGGAGAAGCACTGAGAACATACATAGAGAAGAGTCTTGCTTAGCCATGGCTTCCATTGATTCCTACCAAGTCAACAGCAATGGTTCTGAGCTCTCTTGGGCCAGCTCTGGTAACAGCATGGTACCACTGGGAACTAACTACATGTGAAGCTACATAGAGTTGAAGTGCAGTTCTACTGAATATTGCCTCAACCCTAAAAGTTGTGAGACATGCTAAAAATGGTTTGTTAAAGTCACTGTTAGAGATAATGTGTTACTCAATAATGGATAAAGGAGGCAGAATTTCTCTCTGAATTTCCTGTCTTTTTAAATGATCTCATGAATTGTTTTAGAGTTATGATATACACTGAAAATAACAAAAGTAGTTTAGCATCTGGGCAAACAGTTGAGGCTGCTTAGAGATGGAGGGGTCAGCCTGGAAATTCTGGGCCTAAAGCTGTGTAAATCTGTGTCTGTTGGTTTACACCCCATACCTTCCAGTGATGGAAATGGTGGGTATCAATGTGATCTCTCAGCAATTCTGGTGGATTATTCATTTTTTATAAAGCTGTTTATACATTATCTTGACCAATATAAATAATCTGGTGGTGGTTCTATATTTTGTGATTTCTATGGATGCTAGACTATGGGATATCAAGTTTGACAGTCTGTATGAAAGCCTCATTTCAGTGTCAGATCTGAAGACTGTACATTCTTAGGGAGTCTCCTACAGAGTCTATTTCTAATTAATCATTACTTTTTTCTACCATTGTTATCATATTATAAAATAGTTTCCCAAAGAATCATTCTCAATTCTTATTATTTGATTTTCTTTTAAAAATATACTTTATTAATTCTTTGTATATTTCATATATATATATATACATACATATGTACATACATAATATATTTTGGTCATATTCACCTATTTCTCCCCTAACATCTACCATATCTACTTGTTACATTCTTATATTTCCCTCCACACCCAATTTTAGGGTCTCTTTTCTTTGTTTTAAATCCACTGAGTCCATTCAGTGCTGCCCGTATACTTACTGGTTCAGGGTCCTCCAATGGAGTCCTCCAATAGTTGACTTAGCAAGGGCCACACCCCCACAAAAAAGTGAGTCGCCCTCTCCCAGCAGTCATCAGCTGTCAGCAGTTTCTCAGGAAGGGGTGGGGACTTGTGAACCTTTCCCCATTCTGTGCTGCAACGTTGACTGGCTTGATCTTGCACAGGAATTATGAGAAGAACAGCAGCTGCTCAATGTCCAGGAGATACTGTTTCACCTTGGACATCCTGACCTCTGACTCCTACCATCCTTCAATCCCCACTTAACTATTCATCTTTCAACTTCTTGCCGAAAACTGGTAGAACCAATTGGAAATAATTATAATACATGCTATTTTTGCAGAAATACTCCATCTAGACTTGGCCTACATGAAGATCAAAGCTTTCCCCTCCCAAAACAACTTTTCGGATTGTTGGATACAGCCACTTTGTAATAAACCTGTCCTTGCCCCAACTGTCTCAGAGGCTTAGGGAACGGGGGTGGGAGACATTTTTACAGATAAGACATATGTTGCAATATCAAGATATGAAGACCTTGGAAACACCCAAATGTGCTTTTTAAAAGAACAAAAACAGGAAGGAGAATTTCTTGAAATTGAACTGATATGAGAAGAGCAGCTTTCAGCAATTCAAGACTCATAGTCAAAGGAAATAAGGCTCTAGACATGTTCATGTTCTCTATTTTCTAGTTAATATTCGACACTGTGTCATGAACAAAACATAAAGTCGAAAGTGTGTTGTTTAAAATGATCTCTGCTCACAAGAGGTTCACGGTACTGGGGGTTAGGGGCAGGGCAGAAACAAAAATAAGTAAGCACATTACAGTAAGGGAGCTGTTATACTAGTGGTGTGGGAAACATTGTGGGAAACACACAGAGTAATTAATCAAAACCCGGCCGTGGGAAGGGCTATTTCAGCAAAGTAGAAGACTATTTTGAATATCAAGGAGAATGACAACACTTCTGGAAAAGTTTGCTTGAGGCAGACGTGGATGAATGAAGAGGCAGAGCTCCTTAACGGAATGACGTTATAGATACAGCTATCAGATAGGGCTTAGTCATAGGACGAGTTAGCTGAGTGAGGGATCGGGGAGACACGGGCTGCAGCAACCTAAAACCTAATCCGGTGCTTGGAGTCAGAGCATGAAGGGGCATGTACAGCAGGCCAATAAGCTTAAGTTTTTGTTTTCATTTTCAATGATGTAGGCACTGGGAATCAAGAATATTCTAGAACCCTGGGTATACAACGATCATAGCTATGGCTCAGAAATATGCCTTTGTAGCTTGTTACAGTTCCCCTTCTATATCTGTTGGAACAACTATTTGCTTATATTCTTCACTGAAGAGCAGGGTACCATGGAAACAAGGTCTACGTTTTCTTTTGCTCAGTACCAGGCACCATGCCTGGCACTGAGATGAGGCTCAACAATGATTTGGTGATACATCAAATCCCCAAGCATTGGCTTAGAACAAGGAGAACTGAAAGCCTAAGTGAAGAAGGGGCTAGAGACAGCAGGCAATAGAGAAAAGGTTTGATGTTTCAATTATGGAAACCCAGCATTAATTTTAAGAAGTGCACCAAGAAAGGACAACACACAAGTGCTCTTCGGATGTGTCTAGAATTGCTGACCAGAAAGAAGAAAGGAAGTTTTGAAATAAGTCAGGAAAAAGGGAAGAGGGGAAGATGATACCTTTAGGGTACCCTGGTAGTGCATTCCTGTAGGCAGGCAGCAGAACATACCACTGCAAGAATAGAGGAGAAATTAGAAGATGCTGGATATAGAATCTAATTTTCTAGTTGTGTGGCCTGAGTGTCACGAATATGTCTTATGTCAGCTTTCTAGTTCATAAAGAGGAGATGAAAAGAAGGTGTGCTACCACTGACTCAGGAGGATTTGACGAAGATGTATGGGAAAGCATGTTTGACGGTCGTACAGAGCTTTGTGAAGAGTTGTAGCCCCTGTTTTGCTAGCATCCCATACTGTAGTGCATCCCTCAATACAGCCTGGTGCTAATCAAGCGAAGAGCATGGGTGTACTGCCCACGATCCATTCTCTCTGCTAAAACACAGTCATGTCCTCTTCTGTTGCTCAGTAGCCTTGGGAACATGTAACATGATTATTCTCAGAGCAATCTTCCTTTCCTTGTCTTCTATGGAAAGTAACATTTCTAGTATCAGAAGAATGAAGAAATATTAGCATGAGGTTTTAAAGGTGTGTCCTGTTGCTGATATGCTCAAATATATTCTCTTGACAGTCAAGGAAGCACTCTTCAAAAAGACAAACTGAACCCTTTCACTTTATTATCTGTTCCCTTCTCAGGGTGATAGTCTGTTTAGATGTCATCCAAAGTCCATCAGGCCTGATCCTAAGATAGACTGACTGGCACATGCTTCTTCCTGTATCATCTAGGGTTCCCTGGGACACACTGAGTACTTGGAGCTACAGACATGTCAACACTGTGACATTTTATGGCTTCTAAGGTTCTGTAAGAGGTGGTGGCTTAGAACTGAAAGGGGTTCTTGACTCAGAAGACTGATTTTAAAATTCCTTGATATTGAGTAACCACAGTCGTCCTTCTTGGATATGCAGGTAGACTTGTTGGAGGTAACTTTATGTGAAAGACTAGCCCAATTCCTCAAAATGAGCCTCAATCCAGGAAGCCACGAGGGGAAGAAAAGCTGAGTTTCTGAGATCAATATGGTTATATCTTTTACCCATCTCAAGTTCTTTGATGTGATGTAAAAGCAATAATGTGCCCGGGAATGAACTCATAAACAGTTATTCATTTTATAGCACAATAAAAGCGTGCCAAGATTGAGTTTGGGAGTTAGGCAAAGAATTGGGCTGCGATAAGGAGATCTGTTTTTTCTTGCCAATATGCTCATTGTGTCATCTTTTGTAAATCATCACGTGGCTCCGGATCTCAGATTTTCCATCAGGGCTACATACACAGACACCAGCATGCTAAGCAAGTAACAGAGACAACTGAAGTATATAGTGAAGGCTTCCTATTAGCCAGCCTCATGTTTATTTTTATTTTTCAGGCAGGCTCTCAACTATGTGGCCCAGGCTGTCCTTGATCTTGTGATCCTCCTAGCCTTAACCTCTTAAGTGCTGGGATTATAGCACTACTGTGTCCAGCCAGGCACTGCTTTGAACTTGGGATATGTTATTGAACAAAAAAAGACCAAAGGAATTTTTAGGGCTAAAGAGTTCACATTCTGTGAGATCATGCAATCTTGAATAAGAAAATTACAATGCACACTGTAAATGAGTGGTTTTGTTTGTTAGAAGTTGTATGGAGCTGTGGTAAGAAAAGTTATATGGAGGAGGTCAGGTAAATTTGGAATGTGATTAATGGTGGGGATGAGTGGATGGCAGGCTCTGGAGAGGCCAGATTTTCACTCTGGCTCAGTGGCTTCTCTCATTCATCATGCTTAAAAGAAATACTCCAGTTACACAGTGGTAGTAACGATTTAAAAAAAGGAAGGGCAGAGAGAGTGCATAGCACTTCCAAAGGGGCTGTTATTATCATTATTTTCTAACCCCAAGTTCTAAGACTAAAAAAAAAGCAAGAAAAAACCAGGAATGTTCAGTAATGGGTGCTGTGAGGACAAAGGTTTTCCTCAACCATCTCACAGAAAACCGGGGAGCTAATGATAATCACATGGTTTGCTTAAAGACGTGGCTAGTTATTGGCATAGCAGTAATGCTTGATTGTAACAGCAGCACCTCCCAAGTTACCACAGGACAGACATCTGCTGTCTAAAATTTTAGTTCCAGGATTAAAAAGAAAAAAAAAAAAAAACAGAAGGAATTTACAAAATTTAAAGCAAAGCAAAGCCTTTTAATGTTATAGCATGTAACAAAGCTCTAGAGGCTCGCTCTTTGGATAATGAGGCAACCAACCCACTCTGGGTATCAGCAGTTAAAAGGTCTGACTTTTTCTGTTTCATGTCAGAAATAGAGTGCTTGTGGCAGAAGTGTGAATCTCAGTGCATCACTGGCGAAACTGCTGAGCTCTGTGGGAAATGCTTAAGTTCTTTGATGTTGCTGATTGTTGAGCAAACAGTATTTCTGGCACTAAAACCATTTTAGGTTTATATCTGTTTCCATCAATCTTTAGTCAATGACATTATCATTGCTCACCTACTACAGCTATTTCTCAACTGAGAATTTAAGAAAGGGCAGAAGGTTGGAGACAATATTTAGTGAAATGACCAAAATATGTTGTTGTATTCCTGATGTTTGCCCTATGTTTATATAGGTCATAAAACCACTCACAGAAGATATTTTTTACTAGAAAATAGTAAAAGCAGTTCAGACTGGTCCTTTTCCTTTATTAAATGCTGCACGTCTTGAATCCAAATAACCCACCCTTCCTTCTCTTCCTTCTGTCCTTCATCCTTCTTTTCCTCTTTTTGTTCCTTTCTTCCTTCGCCAAATGTTGAGGATGCACATAACAGGCGCTTTATTAGGTAGTCAAAACTATCAAAAAATAGGATCGCACAGTTTCAGAGAGAGAGCTTCCTGACTCTGAACATGAGGTTGGGTTTTCTGGAACCTCAAGAAAGTCACTGTGTTAAGTTTATAGAGAACCTGTTCAGATGCTATTGGGCAAGCTGTGCTGTCAGTATTTTTGGAGGCTGCTGGTGCGAAGAAAAGCTCCAGGAGTAATCTGCCAGGGAGTGGGCTTTGTGCCATATTGGGGGCATAGAGATCATTAAGTTCACTAACTGCTTGCAGGGGAAGAGGGTTAATGGGCCAGAACCTTTCTAGAACTCAGTGTTTAGGAGTTCAACCAAGTCTCTACAACAGCATGTTAAGTGATTTGAGGCAGTTTATTTCAATTCAGCAAAATTTTACAAAGAGCTCCTGAAGATCAGGTGGACCCAGGTATATATGATAAGGCTAGAACAATCCCTGTGTTCCAGGAGCCTCCAGCCCAGGTACAGGAACAGGTACCAGGGTGGGCCAAGTACAGTGGCAGATGTTGAGCTTGCTAAAACAGAGGCAACTGTACAAGGAATGAGGATGGGAGGAAACTCAGAGAAGAGCAGCAGCTTGTTTGGGGATGGAGTGGCTCAAAGCAAGGGTTGTCTCCAGAATGGCCTCAACCACTTCTTCAGACTTGGCCACATCTAGTCTCTAGATTCAGAGATGATTCTCACCCCAACTTTCTGCATCACAAATTCATGTATATGAAGTTGGGAGAATACTTACTGTGTCAAGTGCTGTCTACCATGCTGGTCCAGGATAACTATTTTATATTTATCATCCCATTTAGTTCTTAAATTATTTATATAAAGGGCACTATTGTCCCTATTCAATTTACAGGGAAGTTAAGGAATCAGGAGCCAATTTCCTAGTGAGAATTCTAACAGTGACTCATAGAACCATGATAAACCCTGTTGATTAAGAGACTTTGTTATTATAGCTACTCGGATGAGCAAAGTGTTAGTCTGGAACTAGTTATTTATCTTTAGGCATACTAAAGTTTCATGCTGTGTGTGTATACACACACACACACACACAAACACACACACACACACACACACACATATATATTTCAGCAATGGAAATTATGAGAGAATATGGACAAGTAATCACAGTGAAATTCCTAAACAACAACAACAAAAAAGCTTCAGAGAGATTCTATTTTTATTACATAGTCAAGAGAGTACTTCACAGTGTTAACACCTACAAACAACCAGAATGACCAGATATTCAGCAATGTCCAATAGTGGCAAACACAACCTGGGAATCATCAATAGCCATCTAATGGGACTTAAGGCCCACTCAATAGAGGTGGATTCATGTTTATTTCTGTAAACTTAGCCCACTACCTATGGCTGGTAAAGTCATGGAAGCTAGAAGAGAACCCACTACTGCTACTTCACTATACCAGTACAATTTTTAACTGAATTCCAAATAATTACCTTCAAACCCACAGGCAAGTTGTAGTGCTTATCCCTCAGGAAAGAAGGTTTCTGGCTTCCTTGCTTTCTTTTTAGCTTTTTCTTTTTATTAATTTTTATATTTGTTTATTTATTGGCAGCAGAGATCATTAGAGAAAATAACAACTGGTCTAAATGCATAGAGCAACAGACAATGGGCTAGCCCCAGATGACACATCTACAATATAATCCCTATACCAAAGGCTCAGGCGACATGTCAAAAAATGGGGCAGAAAGGGTATAAGAGTCAGAGGACAAGGATGGGAAATCTGCTGCAAAATAGCTTCTTCTATAATGGCAGGGAAGCTGCACTCAGAAAATCTTAATGATGTGGTTGCTTAAACAAGACCATAAAAATGACACCTTTTGACATGCCAGTGTGGATGGGGGAATTCTCACGTTTCATCGCTAGAAGAAGCTATAGACAACGAGCAGTTGTGGAGAGAAGAAGAATCAGTCTTCTCCAGGGACAAGTCCTCCAATAAGCTAGCTTAATTCCAAGAGGTCATCTCTCAACACATATGAATAACACTAAATAATCTCAGCAGGTTGTGCTTATAGACATATACATATTTTTAAATAACCATTATAGTAAGAAGTAAGAGGCCATGAATTTGAGTGGAAGAAATGCTGGAAAAAGGGAGGAAGGATAAGAAAAGGAGAATGATAAAAAAATATAATACTGATATATATTTAATTCTCAGAAAATCTTTCTGCTCATCCACCCATCTATCCATTAAATCATCCAGTATTTATGATGTGTCCTCTCTTTCTTTTATTCTATCCATCCATCCATCCATCCATCCACCCAACCAGCACTCATGGAAGGCCTAGTATACATTATGCTTTCTGTAAGAAGCTAAGGATAGGAAGACAAAGGCATGCACAGTCTGTGCTCTCAAGAAACTCATGGTGGGTGGCAGTAGTGTGCAGATGAATAATTAATATCCAGTAAAATAGGTAAACTTAGAAAAAAGAAGTTTCATGGGTGAACACTAGGAGAAGGTATCAGGTCAGGGAAGGAGGTAGGTTGTCATTAGGAACCTCTATAAAGGTGGCCCAAGGGGTGGATGAGAATAGCTTAGGAGAAAGTGGACATGTGTATGGATTTCCTGCAGAGGACTGCTTAGAAGATGAAAGAAGAGGGCACTGCATAAATCACCAAAAATTTTAGGATGAAAGAACACTGGAGAAAAAGTCAGGAGACAAGCATTTCTTCCTGGGCTTGGCACACATGGGGTGAGACTCCTAGTACATCACAATGGCATTCCATCATTCACTCATCATTTGTCAGCCAAGAATATTACGTATCACTTACCTACCACTCAGGGATGTGACTGAACATGTGATAGATGTTGGAGAACATTTTTAATGCAAATCATCACCACTATAAATGAATCTATGCTACTTTTCTACAATTATCATCATACAAGGAAAGCTCTCAGCCTAAAGGACTAAAGAAAAATGACCCATGATGGAGAAGTAATCTCTTGTACAATGTTCAGATTTATGTCTGGCTCATTCCTGCCTCTTCTTAAGTCTGCAAAAAAGTCTTACTATTAATTAAGGGCTCACATTTCTTTTTTCCCCTCCTCCCCAACTTCACAGTTTACTTTTAGACCCAGCCTTCCCACTTCCCCAGGCACCATTGATTTCTGCTCCCTTTGGGGCTGACTGTGATGATTAAATGCTGAAGATGCACAACAAACTCCAGGAACTTGATGAGTTAACTGAGGCTGGTTTCTGACTTTCAGCTAAGCGTGTCAGGATGAAAAGTGTTCAGAAAGTAAAACTCCCACACTCCTCTTCGGCTTCCCTTCTTTGTTTCACACAAAAGCACAGAGTTCCCCTATGGGAAGACTTCCGTGGAATGAGAGATTATGCATAGCTGCCCTCCTGTGACCAGCAATGGCAGCCATCTGAAGTTCAGAGCTGAAGCCTAATTATCTACATCGACTGCCTCAGCATTAGATGCTTCAGCTCACATCAGCAACCACCGATTCCCGAGCAAGCCAGAAGATACACCACTCAGGACTGTTCCAGATGTCAGCTGGGACAGCACAGTGTCTTAAAAACTTCTTGGGTAGTTCTGATGGATGCTGTGGGGTTTGAACTCCTCTGGAAGACACATGGTTTAGGTGATCTAGAGGGACAGAATTACTGGCTGGGTGTGAAGAACCTCTCTGTAAGTATGATAGTCAGAGGATTCATTGAGGAAAATGCACTTGTAATAAAAATTGAATGTCAAGAGTAAATGGAAAAATTAAAAAAGCTGGGGCAGAGGGCCTTAGGCAGGTAGGCAGAGTCCATGGCAGAGGCACTTGAGGTAGAAACAAACCATAGATGTTACAGAAAGGAAAGAAGTTGAGTGCGTATACAGCACAGTGAACAAGCAGGAGAGTTACTGATTTGAAACACCAGAAAGGAGATAATATGAGTGGGTCCGATGGAAATGTGAAAGAATTTAGATTTTATCCCAAATGAAACTGGAGGCCATTGGTGGTTTTAAGCAATGAAGTGATGCGTTTTGACTTTCCTTCATTTATTTTTTTGTGTATGAGTCTTTGGTCTATACATTTGACCATGCACCCTGTGTGTATCTGGTACCCATAGAGAGTAGAAAAGGCATCACATCCTCTGGACTGGAGTTAGAGATGACTGTAAGCAGCTATATAGATGCTGGTAATCAAACCTAGGTTCTCTGGAAGAGCAGCTAGTATCTTTAACCATGGAATTGTGTTTCAAGCCCCTATTATTTTTATTTTTAATGTGTGAACGTATGTCCATGTGTGTGCAGGTGCACATCCATGGGGATGTGTGTGGAGGCCAGAAGTTGACATCCAAAGTTGTCTTTAATCTTCTTCTATCTTATTTCTTTCTGCCTTAATTTCTGAGGCAGCTCTCTGATTAAACCCCAAGTTCTCTGATATTATATAGACTAGTCTTGTTATCCATATTGCTCTGAGGCTCTCATTTCTGCCTTCCAAGGACTAGAATGAGAGGCAGGTTGCCATACCCACACATCATATACACAGATGTTGGCATATGTCACTTCTCCGATTCTACATCTGTACTATAGCAGAAAGCCAGGAAAAATGAACCTCTACACACAGGTCTGGTGCCTATTGCTACTTTGTGATGGGAGGGGAGGCTCTTCCCTGGATGGAGAGTTGGGGATCACCTGCCAAACAGGATGCGAACACAGTAGTGTTTATGCTGATTCACTTCTCCCAGTCATGCATTCATTCAACCATTATATTGATAAGCACTGATTTTATGCTGGGTGCTGTACCAGGTCTTGTTATTCAACAAATAAGAAAAATTCTTAAAACCAGTGGAATTTTTCACAGCTTTCTGGTCACTGATAGTTTGCTACTATTGATTTGAAGCTGTGCATAATGGTTCTGCTCTACACTGTTTGGCATAGACTATACTGTTTTTTTTTTGTTTTGTTTTGTTTTGTTTTGTTTCTCATTAGTTCATTTACTTAGTCTGGCAACTATTTTTTGATTGGTTACTTTATTAAGCACTTGGATCCAAGAACATAACAAGTCCATCTATCAAAATTTATGCCCACGAGCATTTTTAGTAGAAATCGCTGCCTAGCCAGGGACTACATGTCTCAGAACTGTTTGCAGTTAGATGTGGCCTTGTAACTGAGCATGTATCATTAGAATGTGAATAACAGTGACATACACACTTTTAGACCTGCTTTACAGATGCCTTCCATGGCATACCCATTCACATTCTTTGCTTCTGGCTGCACTGAATGGACAGAACTTCAAGGGCAAAATTGACAGCCACTCAATGATGACAGAACCTCTGTTGGTTGAGTTGTTGAGTGATAGCAAGGATGAGGGCATTACTACTTAGCCATCCACTTGAATAGTACTGTTATCTATGTGAAAAATAAAACTCAAGAGAATTGAAGCATGTGTGTGTGTGTGTGTGTGTGTGTGTGTGTGTGTCTGCTCCAGCAATGTATGAGGACAAGATCAGCCTTTTTCTGTAGCTCAGAACTTGCAGTTTTATTGAGGAGATAACTACAATCAAGGTTGGGATAACATAAAGTAAGTTAAATCTCATAGATAGATAAATCTCATAGCAGGTAAAGCAGGCATCTAAATTATCCCCGAGGACTTGAGGAATGCCACCCAAATTAAACCGTAGAGGGTCAACTGGACTTCTCTAAGAGAGGGTAGGGCAAAGGTATGTCAATCAGGATGTCAGCAGGAGCAGAGCCTGTGGTGCTGGAGGAGGTGGAACAGGCTCTTCTGGGCTGTAGTAGAGGATAAAATCTGGGAGTGACCAGAGATGTTGCCCAAGGATGAACAGCATCTTCTAGATGAGCAGAGGAAAAGAGTCCTTCTTTCCCTATTATATGAAGAGTAGAAGGGCTGTATATGTAAGAGGGTAACATCTTCCTCTACAACAGATGTTCTGCTTTGTGTAGCTCCTTCTTCTTCCCTACTTAGGCAAAGACCTACTGGATGAATGTGCATGTGCACACATGTATACGTGTAGGGGGAGATGACAAAAAAGAAGCAAAGAGAGAGAAGAGGAAGAAGACTGATCTAGTCATGCTTGACTTAAGCTACATCTGAGGACTAGACAATGGTGTGGGCACTTGTGGTGTGCCCAGCCTTTGCCATAGGGAAGCCTTGGTGCTGGCAGACTGATGCTATGGGTTCACCAGCTTTGGCAGGTTTAACAGAGATGAAGAGTATCAGCCTGATTCCAGTTTAAACAGATGATATTGAAACTCTGCCAGGAAGAATCTGAGCGATATTTTGTGAACTTTAATAACAACTCAAAGAAACCGATCAGAGCATTTGGCTCTAGTGTGTATTATTGCTTAGCTGGACCCAAGCAACAGCAGAGAGGAATGAATCTATTTTCTTCCAATTCCCAGAGAATAATATTTTTCTTCCTTCCAAATGGAGAGGAATTTGGTAAAGTCTAAAATGTATTTGTCTTGTTCCTTATTTCAACTTCTTTATAAATTGCCCATAGGGTTTTGACACCCTGTGTTAAGACAGGCAGTTTACTGCCTGAAATATCATCTACTACTGGAAATTGTACTTCTGGAAGCTAACTTTCTTTGGTTGCAGCATTAATTTGCAGCACTGATATCACACGTGACAGGGACTGACCAAGACAATTAAGTACAGAGCTTTTGGATATGCCAAGCAATGGGAGAGCGCCATATATTATTTCCCCTCGGGGAACAAGGTGAGGGGAGAGTTTCTTTGACCCACTAGGAGAAAGAGGATGAAGATGGTTTTGAACCTGAACTATATAGAGTCAAATCCCACATCTTTAGCTTACAGACATGTGTAGCTAGAGTTTTCCTGCCTTGCCCACAGTCAGGACAAACCTCTGTCACCCACCAGTCCCACAGCCGCTCAGACCCAACCAAGTAAACACAGAGACTTATATTGCTTACAAACTGTATGGCTGTGGCAGGCTTCTTGTTAACTGTTCTTATATCTTAAAGTAACCCATTTCTACAAATCTATACCTTGCCACGTGGCTCATGGCTTACCAGCATCTTCATATGCTTCTTGTGCTGGCGGCATCTGGCAGCCAGTCCTTCTGCCTTCCTGTCCTTTTATTTCTCCTCTCTGTTAGTCCCGCCTATCCTTCCTGCCTAGCCACAGCCGATCAGGTTTTATTTATTGATCAATCAGAACAACTTGACATACAGACCATCCCCCAGCACAGCCAAGTGCAGACCATCTCAAACACCTGCACTCAGGCCCATGGTCCTAATCATCCTCTATACGGACCTGCTGGGTAACGCCGCAAAGAACCCAAGAAGGGCTCCCACAGGACATACAGATCATCCCACAGCAGACATGATGACTTTAAAGGAATGTTTTAAGCAATGTGGACCTCAGGTTTCCTTTCACCTGCAATATGAGGACATGACAGGGCTTCCAGGTAGACCAGGTCAAACAAGTCCTGTGCCTGGGTTACAGCTTGGCTTTTGGGCGAATGCATCCAACGGTACTTTCTTTTCTTTCCTAAAGGCTGAAGGAAGAGACAAGGAAGCCCTGCAAACCATCTGGATTATTTCCAGGTTAGTACATAAATACCTTTATCCTGGCTCTGTGAAAGTCCACATGATGCTTTATTACCCTGTAAAAGCGTTCTGTGGGGAGGGGGGTTGTGGATTTGGGAAATCACGATGTGCTTGCCAAGGGGACAGGAGTATCTGAGGAGAGGATGGCAAAGGATGGAGAAAACCTCACTCAGATAGGAGCCATCAGGTTCACAGGCTGAGGTAGCTGCTAGGAAGAATGGGATTCCACATTAGAGCCATTAGGTGTGGCTTTTCCTTCCCATTGGCAAGATACTCTGGCTTTACTCTGGAACAGTGTTAAATAAAAGGTGGACTGAGATCTTCTGACCTTGGACAGTGAATTGTTTTCCATGAAACAAAAGCAAACTGGGAAAACAACAGCAGGGAGGTGGTAGGAGAGGGTTATTTTAGTTTAAAACATTCCATTTAATCTATCCTGTGGTGAGAAGTCTGTATCTGAAAGAGCACATGAACCCTTTCCCACACCTTTTGCACACATAGCCCTTCCCTGACATATTGTTTCCCAAAGAGGGTATATAGTCTACCGTATCCTGACTTCACATTTGCCACATTACATATTGCCATCAGAGGGTTCCCATACTGACCATGCAAGTGTGTGTGTATGTGTGCTTGACATCTGGTGTCTTCCTCTAACATTTGCTACCATATTTATAGAGACAAGGTCTCTTGCTGAATCTTGAACTTGTAGATTGAGTGAGACTGAGTGGCTTGGGAGCTCTGGGAAATCTCCCTATTTCCATCCACTGGTGGATGTTACATGGTGCTGGTGTTACATTTGTGCACTGACCTGGCTGGTTTTTGACATAGACTCTGAGGATCTGAATTCAGGTATTTTCCCTGGTGAGAACCTTGTCCCGGGATGAGATTTTGTGTTCCTAATCCCTCCCCCCCAGTTAGAATGTCCCTGCAATAGCAGGGGTCTCTTGTTTGCTGCTCACTCTGTACAACACTTAGGAAATGTTTACTGAATGAAATAAATCAGAAATACAATGATGTATTCTATATTGCATATGGTGAATCCTTCTGTTTTCTTTTTAGGGGTTCAGAGAGCAATGAAATAAACACAGAATCTAATTATTGATATAGATGAAACATTAAAGACACATATTCTCTCAAAAGACAGCCATTTTTTATTTCTAAATATTTTTAGAAGCAGAATTGATTTTAACCCACCCTTTCTTGTATAGTATTTTCAGAAAGCCCACTGTTTGGCTGCTAAAATCCAAGTAGGCTTGCAATTTAGAATTTCATCCCATTTTCTGATAATCAGAAGGTATTATCTAAGTAAGCTGTCAATTCTACCATCATTTATATGGAAATCTGTTCAATTGTCTCAGATATATAAACCTCAAATTTAGGGGTCACTAAGATGCCACTCTGAGACCATTAAGAGAAAGCATGTATATTATATACTTTTAAAATAGGCTTGATTGCTCTAAATCTATTTTTTAAACATGTATCATCATGTCAGTAGGGCTTAAACACTTTGATAAGGAAGTGTAGTTTCTCATCAGGTAACTAAATGTGAGTCCTCTACAGAAGGAAAGAGATCTTAGAGTTGTGCACTCAGCTGCTGGGGTCCTGTTTGAAAAGGGGGGCAGAACCCAGGAACAAAGACATTTCTGTCTGGTGATTAGCGTCATGAGAGCTACCTGGGAAACAGACAAATAAACATTAGGATACATAGCCCAAGTGGGATTATCTTTATTCCTCACAAGGTATTACATGCTGTTTCCATCTCTCTGTTCCCTTCCTGCCTCCCATGCTCTGCAACAAACAGACTCCCAAGTCACACTGTGCTGGGAAAACACTGCAAGGAAGTGGCAAATGTATAATTCTGGGGCAGGCATTCTTAGCCAAGACTGTCATACTCCAAAGTCATCTCTTTAGACCCTTATAAATGGGACAGTGGTTGTCTCAACCTCCCAGGGTTGGTGTGAAATTTAAAAAATGCTCACGGTACAATGTCAAACACTTTAGTAAGTCCGTACGGAAAGTCAGTAGTTATCAACAGCACTATCTGACAACTCCTTCATCACCCTAACTGATTCTTTCACAAACTGCACACTGAAACAATATTTGACTTATTAAAATATCAGGGATGAAAGCCCCGCTGAGCAACAACGTCCTATTTGTGAGTGAATCCTAGTGAAGACAGGGAAGTCGGCAGCCATGGAGCCTTTGCATCATTAAAGCAATTATACCCTGCATTTTTAAGCTCCACAGTACCCA